>NC_037671.1:129092474-129392474 GCF_003255815.1 Theropithecus gelada | reverse complement strand
AAATGAAAGTCCTCAAACAGATTTCAGTAGTTACAGTGATCCTAATAGGACACATTTCCCTCAGTTGCCATCCCTGTTTCTGAGATCATTAATTGCTTAATCTTTGACTCTCATAGAAAATCTTGCTGGTCCCAGAAGCGGTGCCTTTGACAGATGGCGTACTCACACACCATGCTGGTTCAGTTCAAAGCCACATTCCATGGACAATACATTGGATACAGTCCAGTTGCACAGCCACGCAAAAGCCCCAAATACTATTTAGCTCTCCTAGTATACAAAACAATTCCTCAGATATGGGAGAAAGAGATTTTCGGTGGGAAGACATCAGAGTGCTCCAATATGGTTTTAAGCTACCCCAGAGCAGAAACAATGTCTTATTTATCTTTGTTTCTCCAATAAATAAAATATTACCTGTCAAAGAGAAAATGCTTAATACGGTTCTTTCTTTCTTTATAACAATATATTAATCCAACAAGTAAGGCAGTAACAAATTCTTTAGTGTAGACAAACCAAGTAGGTATTTCTGTAACCAGGTTTGGTCTTACACTATCAAGCACAGCTGTTGACACCCATGGGAGACTGAGGGATCAGTATCTTGGGCTCTCTGTCTGCAGGATCCTTGACACAGAAACATACCAGTATTAACAAAACATCCATGGGGTTTTTTTTTTTTTTTTTTTTTGGCCAAATAATGATCAACCTCATCTGGTTGGACATTATCCAACAATACACAAAAAAACTGATGTATTTTTCTTTTTCTAAAAAGAAGTTCCTTCAACGGCACATAGTTAAGATCCAAATATTTCAGATTCTTCCAAGCCCTTAATAAAGAGTTATACAGATGGTCTCTAAAATTATTAATAATGATTCTAAAGTTGTTAACAATACTACATTATTTATACATTGCTTTCAGGAGTTATGGAAATAATTATGTTAGTAATAAAAAACATATATGATATACTCAGCCATATATTGAAATTGTTTATTATTCTCATACTCCTATGAGGGAGTAACTATCACCATCTGCTATGTCTGAATGTGTCCTCAAAATTTATTTGTTGCAACTTAACCGTCAATGTGATTGCATGAAGGGGTGGAGCCTCTTGAATGGGATTAGCGCCCTTGTAAAGCAGTGCAAGTGTTTGGCCTTCTGTCTTTTTTGCCCTTTTAGCTCTTCCCCTCTTCCAGCAAGTGAAGACACAACATGAAGGCCCTCACCAGACACTGAATGTCAGCACCTTGACCTTGGATTTCCCAGCTTTCAGAACTGTAAAAAGTAAATGTCTAGTTTTTATAAATTACCCAGTCTCAGGTATTTTGTTATAGCAGGACAAAGAATACAAGACAACATCCATAAAGTGAGTGTGTAAATAGAGCTAGAATTAGTGTGTAAATCCATGAGAACTGTGGCTGGCACCGATAAAGCTGTTTTCAGATTACTTATTGTGGTTGCTGTTGATTCAACTTTACAGAAGACAAAGGGGAGCCACAGAGAAGTTCACGATGGGTTCAACAACACCCAGCTCCACAGTGTGAAGCCAGGATAGGAACCCAGGTCATCGACTCCTCTGCTGGTCTTCGTTCACTCTGCTGAGAGGAAGTGGAGACTTGGATGAGGCAGACAGACTAGGACAAGTCTACAGGGGCCCATGGTGAAGACCAGCGTGTGGATGCTGCAATGGAACCACCCCAGGTACGAAGGAATGATTCAGAGAAGAGCCAGACATCTGAAATGTTAAAAATGTGAGAAGACAGGATCTGAGACTGGGCTGGACAGGAGGTAGCAAAGTAAATATGAGTCCAGTGTGATTTTAAAAAGGAAAAAAAGAAAAAAAAAAAGAATGAAAGTAAGAACAAGTGGGTTGTAGAGGAATCAGTGAGAGTATGGAAAGCGAAAAGAAGATGGTATAGGTGAGCGGTTAACACACCTCGCAGACTCCAGATGCTGGTGCTGGCTCAAGGTAAAGTCTGTACCTCTGGAGATCCTGTTACCCCAAGGAAGACAGCACTTATCACATTGTACTATAGTTTCTTTGTATGTGTTGCTCTCTGTTACCAGACAATACTGTCTTTAAGAGAAAATACTGCAACTGTTTCTGTAGAACCTACTGTAGTGACCTGTTCATAAAACACACTCCCCTGTGTCTGCTATAAAGCACATACCTAGAAGTGAGGACACATTTCAGATGGCGTTAGTAATTTATCCAAGTCAGGTAAGATGCATAATTGGGAAATGAAAGAGCCAGGCCTGTAGCCTCAGTTTTCTGGCTCTGAGCCCGATGCTCTATTTCAAACATCCCACATTGGACTGTCCACCTCTCTGTGCTCATGATATAAGTGGACGTGTTGGCAGAAGTGCCCAGCCAGTGTACTTTTATAAGCATAGTGATCAGTCTATACTCCTTGGTACACTTACTGTACCACTGTCTGTGGTCTGTAAAGTAGGTTGGGCTGTCTTCAATATCTTCAGTATTATTCGTTCATTTTCAATTCCTTCTAAATCTGCTAAACTCTACTTCTTCATACAAAATGCTTAAAATCATTTCAGTGTATAGCCAACAAACATATGAAATAATGTTCAAAATCACGAGTGATCAGGGAAAGGCAAATCAAAACCACAATGTGATACTGCCTTACTCCTGCAAGAATGGCAATAAAAAAAATCAAAAACAGTACATGTTGGCACAGATGCGGTGATCAGGGAACACTTCTACACTACTGGTGGGAATGTAAACTAGTACAGCCACTATGGAAAACAGTGTGGAGATTCCTTAGAGAACTAAAAGTAGAACTACCATTTGATCCAGCAATCCCACTACTGGGTATCTACCCAGAGGAAAAGAAGTCATTATATGGAAAAGATACTTGCACACACAAGTTTATAGCAGCATAATTCACAATTGAAAAATCGTGGAACCAACCCAAATGTCCACCAGTCAATGAGTGGATAAAGAAACTCTGGTATATAAATACGATGGAATACTACTTGGCCATAAAAAGGAATGAATTAATGGCATTCACAGCAACCTGGATGGATTAGAGACTATTATTCTAAGTGAAGTAACTCAGGAATGGAAAACCAAACATTGTATGTTCTTACTGATACATGAGAGCTAAGCTATGAGGACATAAAGGCGTAAGAATGATACAGTGGACTTTGGGGACTTATGGGAAAGGGTGGGAGGGGAGTGAGAGATAAAATACAACATATATGGTGCAGTATATACTGCTTGAATGTTGGGTAGACCAGGATCTCACAAATCACCACTAAATAACTTACATAAACAAATACCATCTATACCCCAATAACTTATGGGAAAAAGATCATTTCAGTGGAAGGCTGTCATCCTTTCTAATGTGTAATAACTTGACATTTTAAAGACTGAAAATCTCTGATTTTTATTTGGATTTTTAATAGCCTACATTTTTTATCTAGAAAAGGAATACGATCAGCCAAGAATGATCAGATAAAAAGACTAATTTAAAAGTCAATAGTGTTATCAGATTTTAATGTTAAAAACATTTTTACTTTGAGTGCTTTCTTAAATAACTTTGAAGAAACACTTTTAGTAACACCTTAAATTTTCCTTTTTTTGGGCTGAACGATCTTGGCATTCTTTCTATTTGTTGCTTCTTCTGAAGATAACTTCTAACAAACAGATTTTTCTTTGTTTTTTTTTAAGGCAGTGTCTCACTCTGTTGCCCAGGCTGGAGTGCAGTGGCACGATCAAGGTTCGCTGCAGCCTCGAACTCCCAGACTCAAGTGATCCTCTCATGGTAGGCTCCTGAGTTGCTGAGACTACAGGCACATGCCACTACACCTGGCTAATTTTGTAGGTTTTTTTTTTTTGGAGAGGTGGGATCTCACTTATGTTGCCCAGGCTGGTCTCAAATTTCTAGGCATAAATGATCCTCCTGCCTTGGACTCCCAAACACTGGGATTCCAGGCCGGAGCCACTGCACCTGGCATTAAGCAGATGTGGTTGGAAGCCCATCACAGTTTTTAATAATGTATTTTCTATGCCAAGGAAAGACAAAGTGGCAATCATTTAATAAGTTAGGCCGGATGCAGTGGCTCACATCTGTGCTGCCAGCACTTTGGGAGGCCAAGGAGGGCAGATCACTTGAGGTCAGGAGTTTGAGACCAGCCTGGCCAATGTAGAGAAACCCATGACTACTAAAAATACACACAAAAAAATTAGCTGGACGTGGAGGTGCAAGCCTGTAATCCCAGCTACTTGAGAGGCTGAGGGAGGAGAATCTCTCAAACCCAGGATGTGGACATTGCAGTGAACTGAGATAGCACCACTCCACTCCAGCCTAGGCCACAGAGCGAGACTCCATCTCAAAAACAAAAACAAAAACAAACAAACAAAAAAAGGTATTATTTAAAGGTGTTTTTTAATGTAATGGCTAAGAACTATTTTCTTTGGTCACTGCTAACAATGCAATGTATTTCAAGACAAGATGAGCCTAGAGATTTTCACAGTGAGTCAGAATAACCAAAAAGGGAATTGTTCCCGTTGATATTTTTTCTCTTGAATTCCAGTTACCCTCCATAGTTTCCAATGAATACTAAATGCCAATTTATATTAATTGGATGAGAACAGAAACTATCCTTTCAGACTGATCCTTCATTTAAAAAAGGGGGACTTCTAAAAGATGAATACTTTGTGATTTAGCCTTTGAATTTATTTCACATTTCTCACTACTAGTTTTCATTATAATCAAAAATATTATGCTGTGTAAAGATACAGAAAGGCCCCTTCTCTGGTTCCCAAAGGCCGAGCAATACAATTATTGTGAAAGGTCAATTAGCCACACACTAATTGGCCAGCGCAGGCCTAGGCCTTGTCACCTCCATTTCCCTCCCACTACAGGCCTGGGCCCTTTCTGCTGCTCAGGAGGACCCTGCACCAGAGGGGCTCTTAGGAGGTGGGGGGAAGCAGCTCAGGAATCATTCGATTTTGCTACATGCCAGCAACTGCAGTAAGCAATTTAGTTTTGAAGAGCAGAGGACAATGCTGTTTGAGCAAATAGCGCAGGATTTCACTTCTCTGTCCTCCCTCTTTCTTAAATACAAAGGATATCGGATCACCAAAGCTATGACCATTAAATCCACTTTAAAATTGTCATTTATATTGTCAACATTGCAAGAAATGCCTCAAGTATCACTTCTTTAAATATTATTTTATTACAAGTTGTGGCAAATATGATGAACACTTTAAAATATATACATTTTATTTGACAGAGTTAAATTCATGTTTTAAAAGCCATGGAATACACTGTATAGAATTACAGGGGTCAGGGTTTGAGAGCTTGACAACACACCCTCTTGATGAAGCTGACCCGGAAACTCAGGCACGTCCAGGAGGTCAGGACTACCCGACAGAAGCATATGCGACTTTACACCACGCTCCCGAAATTCCAACGGTGGCAATTAACACTCACAATCATATACCTCTGCGATCACAAAACAACATCTGCACAAGGTGTTAACTGCGGGATTATTTACAATAGAAAATTATCAGCCGGGCACCGTGGCTCACGCCTGTAATCCCAGCACTTTGGGAGGCTGAGGTGGGCAGATCACCTGAGGCCAGGGGTTCAAGACCAGCGTGGCACACATGGCAAAACCTAGTCTCTACTAAAAATACAAAAATTAGTTGGGTGTGGTGGTGTGTGCCTGTATTCCCAGCTACAGGCTGGGAGGCTGAGGCAGGAGACTTGCTTGAGCCAGGAGGCGGAGGTTGCAATGAGCCTAGATCAGGTCACTGCACTCCAGCCTGGGTGCAGAGTGAGATCTGTCTCAAAAAAAAAAAAAAAAAAAAAAAAAAAAGGAAAAGAAAGAAGAAAAAAGAAAATGTTCAGAAACAAGTGAAATGTCTGACCACAGAAGACAAGTACAATCTGTGACTAGAAAGAAAACAAAGCAGAAAATAGAAAATAGTAAGGGACTTTCTATGTCAGAAGCAAAGGAAATTAAGAACATACAAAAGTAGGTGTTTTTGTAAAAGGAAACGAAGAAAGGATAAAATTGAAGTTAATGAAAATGGTTGCCTATGAGAGGGTAGGGAAATGGGTTAAAGGGATCCAGTGGGAGCCATGTTTCCCTAATGTGCCTTTATCTGCAGTTTCAGGTGTGAGGCATGGAAATGTTTCAAACAATCAAAACAATACTTATTAAATAAAAAGGAGGAAAAAAGCAAGCCCTAAAACGGAAAATTACTAGAAACATATTGACCTAATAATGTCAGTACATAAATAAAAGGAGTTCAAGTAACTTTTGGACGTAGTGTTCTGTATATCCTTTAGTACAAATACAAGAATCCAAAAGAAATTTTGTACTTCATTTACTAAGTTGATTACTGGTATGATATAGGTGTAGGAATTTGGAAACTATTTGTATTTATGTTAAGATGAAAAATTACTAAACTTACTGATGTTTTTGGAAATCAAGTTTTTCACAGTGGCAGAAGAAGGTGAGAAGGAGCTTCATGATGTTGGAGTTGAAATAAAGGGAACAAAATGTACTTATGAATTTAAAAAAAATACTGTTCATTGAGGGGAAATTCCACACCTATCTAGAAGTTGCAGAATAATGAGACCCATGTATCTCTTCATCACCTTATTCAACACTTATCAACTTTAGTCCAACCTTGTTTTATCAGAATCAATTATCATTGATAATTGATATTACCAATATCGCTACCCACTTTCCCTTCCTGTATTATTTTGAGACAAAGCTCAGATATCATATTATTTACTCAACAAAAATGATCAATATGTATCTCTATGAAGGAGGAATTTTCCTATGAAATGTAACTAGAATACCACTAGAGGATCTGAAAAATTACAAATAAGCATTTAATGACATCAAATATTTATGTGTTCATAATTTTAATTGTTTCCAAATCTGTCTGAATTGAGATCCAAACAAGGTCCACATTTTGGGACTGGAAGGAACATATTTTATATCTCCTTTTAATTTTTAAATTTTCATTTATTTTTTTTTTTGTGAGACAGGGTCTCCCTCTGTCACTCAGGGTGGAGTGCAGGCATGATCAGGGCTCACTGCAGTCTCGGCTCCCTGGACTCAGATGACTCCTCACCTCAGCCTCCCCAGTAGCTGGGACAACAGGAACATGCCACCACACCCAGCTAATTTTTTGTGTATGCCGTACAGACAGGGTTTTGCCATGTTGCCCAGGCTGGTCTCAAACTCCTGGGTTCAAGTGATCTGCTGCCTCAGCCTTCCAAAGTGTTGGGATTACAGGTGTGAGCTAGTGTGCCTGGCATTTAATGTTGTTTTATTAAGACATAATTAACATATTGTAGTTCTCCCTTTCAAAGTATATAATTCAGCAGTGTTTAGAATATTTGCAAGGTTGTACGGCCATCAACACGCTCTAATTTCAGAACATTTTCCCTTAAGTCGCTATTATTGTATAAGTTTCCTCATCCATCTCTCTTCCTGTCTTTACAATTAAAGAAAAATGGTTAATCCATTGTAGAATTTTTCACAATCTGAATTTTGCCAATTGCATACGGGTGGTATTACTGAACAAGCTTCTACATTGTCCTTATTTCTTAAAAATTTATATTTGTTTCTACAGGCTTGACTAGGATTAGGCTTAATAGGTTTTGCTGGGATTCCTGTAAGGAATTAATATGTTTTGCTGGGATTCCTGTAATATGTTTTGCTGGGATTCCTGTAAGGAATTAATATGTTTTGCTGGAATTCCTGTAAGGAATTAATATGTTTTGCTGGGATTCCTGTAATATGTTTTGTTGGGATTCCTGTAAGGAATTATATGTTTTGCTGGGATTCCTGTAAGGGTGCTGCTGTGTTCTTTCAGCAGGAAGCACTATCTGGCTATGCTTGAGTCTGAATACATTTGGGTGTCTCATTTCTTGATGTTTGAAGCTGCTAATTCTTTACGCAAGATACGCTAAAATTGTAACACAGTGATCTTTTAATATGATCACTTCTTCCCCAACTATTAGGTAAAATACATTTCTATCAAGATAAATTTTTCCTCAATAACTATTTTGTTATGCAGTGATAAATTTTGAATAGGAAGGCAGAATAAATGCTCTATTCTTTTCTTGGTTTATACATTTTCAAAATAAGTTGACTCTGGCAATGAATAAAAATGCAATTTTTAAAAGCATTATAAAGAAATTATAGAAAAGGCCAGGTGTGGTGGTTCATGCCTGTAATCCCAGCACTTTGAGAGGCCAAGGTGGGTGGATCACCTGAGATCAGGAGTTCAAGACCCACCTGACCAACATGGTGAAACTCCGTCTCTACTAAAAATACAAAAATTAGCCTGGTGTGGTGGTGGATGCCTGCAATCCCAGCTACTTGGGAGGCTGAGGCAGAAGAACCACGTGAACCTCGGAAGCGGAGGTTGCAGTGGGCCAAGACCACACCATTGCACTCCAGCCGGGGTAACAAGAGTGAAAATCCATCTCAAAAAACACACAAAAATTATAGACATACACATATTAATGATGTCCATCGACTGAACTTATTGTTCTGATTGGTGGCTATCTGTAGCTAACTGGAACATCTTAGAATGGGTTCCTGACCTGTGGCAGAGGCACCAGAGTCTTTGGTAGCTTCCTTGCCATCTTGTATGACAAGAGACTCCAGTCTGCTTTGAACACTTTTTGTTCTAGGCCTGTAATAATTCATCCTGACAAATAAAAATGGTCTTTTAAGATGACTATGTGGATGGTTAGAGATACTCGTTGCTACTGGATTCATAAAGGTTTGACAGCTTTTTCAGTGACAATAGGTATGTTTTGTTCGTTTTTAAAGATAAAATACATCATGAATTCAATCTGATATTTCCCAGTCAAATTGAGGAGTAGCAGGGTTTTAAATAATCTCCTTTGTCTTCCATCTTAATCTACTTTTCTCTTGTTCAAAATCATGAAAATGAAATGATTAGATGTCATGTAATTATTCATTTTTTAAGACTACATTATATACACAATGTGAATGATACCATTAAATTGATTACTAATCATAGTTTAAGTCTTTCTGCTTATAGTTCTTTTTGTCTTGGGATGTACCTCATTAAAGATGTATAGTCAAATTGCTGTATTCTAAAGTCATTTGGAATAATGTGGCTATGATTACAACTAAAGATACTTGCATTCATTTGTTTGACTTTATTTTTGATTCTTAGAATTTTCTATCTAAAATATTTAATTCTGTTTAAATTATAGTTTTATAATTATGGAAAATATTTTCAAGTTTCTAAAGTCAAACTTTAAAAACATAAAACTGTCAAAGATGTCTCATTTCTACTTTGTGTATTTAATATATTCACTATCTTTTTGTTTGTTTTTAGATTTCTGTTTTACCTCTTTAACAGAAACTGGTGTGTGTGTGTGTGTGTGTGTGTGTGTATTTAAGCACGTTTCTTAGATAATTGATAGATAATTTTTCACTAAAATTCTTTTTTCACTTAATTTATCCTACAGTTAATTCCATAGTAGTATATAGACATTTCCTTATTCTTTTTCACAACCATGCAGTGACCTCACATGTGGATAAATCATAGTTTATTCATCCAATACTGTATGTTCTATGACAAATGAGATCCCACTGGCCAAGTTTGGGAAAATAATAGATTGATAACAGATTATAATACATTAAAGAAAAAAATCCATGAATATATGACAAGACTAAAAAAGTATACGTGTGAGGAGTAAGAAAGAGTTCTTCTATAAAGAATAACAGAATAAATATGGCAAGAAGTGTCAGCATCAGGCAATCATATATTTGAAGGCACTGATATAATAATTAATTCACTCAAGGATCACCAGTAGAAGCTACAGCAAATGGATCAAAGATTGGTGGGAACAGGGATATTTACAGTTTCAAAGTATCTGCCAACAGATTTCCTAATAATTTCATAAGAGGAGGGTTATTTCTGCAACGGGTGATTTGGCAGGCATCACTGTAACTAAGGATCACACGGGTATTGTCAGTTACAAAGGGTTCAGCATTAATGACAACAAAGTTTAACCCAAATTTAACATGAGGAGACAATAAAACATCAAGTTGGCAGGATGATCCTGCAAACAACTGGCCCTTACATTTCAAATTTTTGAAGGTGCAAATAAGGTGTGTGTCAGAAGACTGTTCTATAATAAAGCAAAATAAAGACACATGATAACTGAATGTGATCTGTATATCTGATTAAAACAATTTGGTCAAAACAATTTAAAAAATTATCCAAAGCATACAAAGAAGCTTTAAAATTCATCAGTAAATAAATAAACAAACATTAAAAAAGGGCCAAAGACTTTAACAGATATCTCACCAAAGAAGATATAGAGATGGCAAATAAGTATGCTCCACATCTTATGTCCTCAGGGAGATGCCAATTAACACAACAAGATACCACTACACACCTATTAGAATAAATCCCAGAACAAAGACAACACCAAGCACTGGTGAGGACATGGAATAACAGAACTCTCATTCACTGCTACTGCGAATACAAAATGGTATAGCCACTTTGGAAATCTGGTGGTTTCTTACAAAACTAAACATACTATGACCATACAATGCAGTAATACCTGGACTATTTACCCAAAGGAGCTGAAAACGAAAATCATGTCCACACAAAAGCCTGCACACAGATGTTTACAGCAGCTTTCTTCAGGATTGCCAAAATTGTATGCAACCAACACGTTCTTCATTAGGTGCATGGATAAACTATCATACCGGACAATGGAATATTATTGAGCACTAAAAATAAATGAACTATCAAGCCAGGAAATGACATGGAGGAACCTTAAGTGCATATAACCAAGTGAAATGAACCAACTTGAAAAGGCTACATATTGTATGATTCCAATTTGAAAAGGCCACATGTTGTATTATACGACATTCTGAAAAAGGCAACACTATAGAGACATTGAAAATAGCAGTAGTTGCCAGGGACTGAGGGATGATGGAGGGATGAATAGAGACAGCACAGAGAATATGTAAGGCAGTGAAAACACTCTGGGTGATACTATGCTGATGGATAAATATCATTATACATTTGTCCAAACCCATAAAGTATACACCAAGAGTGAACACCCTGATGTAAACTATAAATGTGAAGTGATTAAAATGTGTCAATTTAGGTTTATCAGTTGCAAAAACTGCATCACTCTGGTGGGGGATGTTGATAATAGAGAGGGTATGGGCACGTTTGGGCAGGGAGTAGATAGGAAATACTTTCCTCTCTATGCTGTGAACCTAAAACTGCTATAAAAATAAATAAATAAAGGCTTTAAAAAGGCTATAAAGGACAATTTGGGAACAATTAGGAGGATATTTGAATATGGACTACAAAAGAAATATCATTGTATTGATGTTAAATTATTTGAAATTTTCATCACACATTACAGTGGCTATGCAGAAAAATGTCGTTTGCCTTTGCAGATATAGACTGAAGTGTTTAGGACCAAAATGTCAGGCTATCTGCAATTATGGTTAGCCTCTTGAGAGACGGAAGAAAGAAAGGAGGGGAAGGCGTGAGTGAGGGAGACAAAGAAAGATAAAGCAAATGTGGCAAAGTGTTAACAGTTAGGGAATCTGGAGAAGGGTTGTACAGATATCTGTGATAAATAGTTTTATTTATTTACTTATTTTTAAAGGTTTGAATCTCCTAAAATATCTTCATATTCAGTCACTAAATGGAAAGTACCTATTGAAAATAAGAAATGTGGGCCAGGTGAGGTGGCTCATGGCTATAATCTCAGGACTTTGGGATGCTGAGATGGGTGGATCACTTGAGGTCAGGAGTTCAAGATCAGCCTGGCCAACATGATGAAACCCTGACTCTACTAAAAGTACAAAAAATTAACCAGGGGTGGTGGCAGGAGCCTGTAATCCCAGCTACTTGGGAGGCTGAGGCAGGAGAATCACTTGAACCTGGGAGGCTGAGGTTGCAGTGAGCCAAGATTGCACCATTGCACTCTAGCCTGGGTGACAGAGTAAGACTCCATTAAGAAAACAAACAGACAGAGAGAAAGAAGAGAGAGGGAAAGAAAGAAAGAGAGAGAGAGAGAGAAAGAAAGAGAGAGAGAAAGGGAGGAAGGGAGGAAGGGGAAGGATCCTGTGTCTTAATCCTGAGTTCTAATTTGATTGCCTTGTGGTCTGAGAGACTGTTTGTTATAATTTCTGTTCTTTTGCATTTGCTCAGGAGTGTTTTACTTCCAATTATGTGGTCAATTTTAGAACAAGTGCTAAGTGGTGCTGAGAAGAATGTATATTCTGTTGATTCGGGGTGGAGAGTTATATAGATGTCTATTAGGACCACTTGGTCCAGAGCTGAGTTCAAGTCCTGAATAACCTTATTAAGTTTCTGTCTCATTGATCCGTCTAATACTGACAGTGGGGCAGTAAAATCTCCCCACTATTATTGTGTAGGAGTATACGTCTCTTTGTGGGCCTCTAAGAACTTGTTTTACGAATGTGGGTGCAGCTGTAGTGGGTGCATATATATTTAGGATAGTTAGCTCTTCTTGTTGCATTGATCCTTTTACCATTATGTAATAATGCCCTTCTTTGTCTTTTTTTATCTTGTTGGTTTAATGTCTGTTTTATCAGAGACTAGGATTGCAAACCCTCCTTTTTTTGCATTCCATTTGCTTGGTAAATATTCCTCCAACTGTTTATTTTGAGCCTATGTGTGTCTTTGCACGTGAGAAGGGTCTCCTGAATACAGCACACTGATGGGTATTGACTCTTTATCCAATTTGCCAGTCTGTGTCTTTTGACTGGGGGGCATTTAACCCATTTACATTTAAGGTTAATACTGTTATGTGTGAATTTGATCCTGCATTCATGATGGTAGCTGGTTATTTTGCACATTAGTTGATGCAGTTTCTGGAAACTGAACAAACTGCTCCTCAATGACTACTGGGTAAATTATGAAATTAAGGTAGAAATACAAAGTTCTTTGAAACCAACTAGAACAGAGACAATGTACCAGAATCACTGGGACACAGCTAAAGCAGTGTTAAGAGGGAAATTTATAGTACTAAATGCCCACATCAGAAAGAGGGAAAGATCTAAAATTGACACCGTAACATCACCATTAAAAGAATTAAAGACGCAAGAGTAGACAAATTCAAAAGCTAAAAGAAGGCCGGGCGTGGTGGCTCACTCCTGTAATCCCAGCACTTTGGGAGGTTGAGGTGGGCGGATCACTTGAGGCCAGGAGTTCAAGACCACCCTGGCCAATATGGTGAAACCCTGTCTCTACTAAAAATACAAAAATTAGCTGGGCATGGTAGCATGTGCCTGTAATCCCAGCTACTCGGGAGGCTGAGGGAGGAGAACTGCTTGAACTGGGACCCGTGAGGTGGAGGTTACAGACAGCAGAGATTGTACCACTGCACTCCAGCCTGGGCTACAGAGTGAGACTCCGTCCAAAAAAAAAAAAAAAAAAAAAAAAAGCTAGAAGAAAACAAAACAAAACAAAAACTAAGATCAGAGCAGAACTGAAGGAGACAGAGACATGAAAGACCCTTCCAAAAAAAAAAATCAATGAATGCAGGAGCTGTTTTTCTTTTTTATTTTTAAAAAAAATAAAATAAAATAAAATAAAGATTAACAAAATAGATAGAAAGACTAATAAAAAAGAAAAGAGAGAAGAATCAAATAGACACAATAAAAAATGATAAAGGGGATATCACCACTGATCCCACAGAAATACAAACTACCATCAGAGAATACTATAAACACCTCTATGAAAAGAAAAAAAAAAGAAAGAAAAACACACAGACAATCTAGAAGAAATGGATAAATTCCTGGATACATACACTCTGCCAAGACTAAACCAGGAAGAAGTTGAATCCCGGAATAGACCAATAACAAGTTCTGAAATTGAGGCAGTAATTAATAGCCTACCAACCAAAAAAAGCCCAGAACCAGACAGATTCACAGTTGAATTCTACCAAAGGTACAAAGAGGAGCTGGTACCATTCCTTCTGAAACTATTTCAAACGATAGAAAAAGAGGTAGTCTTCCCTAACCCATTTTATGAGGCCATCATCATCCTGATTCCAAAACCTGGCAGAGATACAACAAAAAAAGAAAATTTCAGGCCAATATCCCTGAAGAACATCGATGTGAAAATTCTCAATAAAATACTAGCAAACCAAATCCAGCAGCACATCAAAAAGCTTTCCCACCATGATCACATCAGCTTCATCCCTGGGATGCAAGGCTGATTCAACATATGCAAATCAATAAACGAAATCCATCACATAAACAGAACCAATGACAGAAACCACATGATTATCTCAATAGATGCAGAAAATGCCTTCGATAAAATTCAACACCCTTCATGCTGAAAACTCTCAATAAACTAGGCATTGATGGAACATATCTCAAAATAATAAGAGCTATTTATGACAACTCCGCAGCCAATATCCTACTGAATGGGCAAAAGCTGGAAGCATTCCCTTTGAAAACAGCACAAGATAAGGATGCCCTCTCTCACCACTCATATTCAACAGAGTATTTGGAAGTTCTGGCCAGGGCAATCAAGCAAGAGAAAAAAATAAAGGGTATTTAAATGGGAAGAGAAAAAGTCAAATTGTCTCTGCAGATGACATGATTGCAAATTCAGACAACTCCATCGTTTCAGCCCCAAAATTCCTTAAGCTGATGGAAAAAAAATCCATGCTCATCGATAGGAAGAATAAAAACAGTGAAAATGGCCATACTGCCCAAAGTAATTTATGGATTCAATGTTATTCTCATCAAGCTACCATTGACTTTCTTCACAGAATTAGGAAAAAAGCTACTTTAAATTTCATCTGAAAACAAAAAAGAACCCATATAACCAAGACAATCCTAAGAAAAAGAACAAATCTGGAGGCATTACACTATCTGACTTCAAATTATACTACAAGGCTACAGAAACCAAAACAGCGTGGTACTGGTACCAAAACAGATATATAGACCAACGGAACAGAACAGAGGACTCAGAATAAACACCACACACCTACAACCATCTGATCTTAAACAAACCTGACAAAAACAAGCAATGGGAAAGGATTCCCTATTTAATAAACAGTGCTGGCAAAACTGGCTAGCCATATGCAGAAAGCTGAAACTGGACCATTTCCTTACACCTTATACAAAAATTAACCCCCCAAGATGGATTAAACATAAATCCTAAATCCATGAAAACCCTAGAAGAAAACCTAGGCAGTAACACTCAGGACATAGACATGGGCAAAGACTTCATGACTAAAACACCAAAAGCAATGGCAAAAAAAGCCAAAATTGACATATGGGATCTCATTAAACTATGGGGCTTCTGCTCAGCAAAAAAGACTATCATCAGAGTGAACAGGCAACCTACAGAATGGGAGAAAAATTTGGTAATCTATTCATCTGACAAAGGTCTAATAGCCACAATCAATAAGGAACTTAAACAAATTTACAAGAAAAAAACAACCCCATCAAAAAGTAGGCAAAAGATACAAACAGACACTTCTCAAAAGAAGATATTTATGTTGCCAACAAACATGAGAAAAAGCTCATCATCACTGGTCACTGGAGAAATGCAAATCAAAACCACAATGAGATACCATCTCATGCCAGTTAAAATGGTGATCACTAAAAAGTCAGGAAATGACAGATGCTGGTGTGGATGTGGAGAAACAGGAATGCTGTTACACTGTTGGTGGGAGTATGACTTAGTTTGAGCACTGTGGAAGACAGTGTGGCCATTTGACCCAGAACTACCATTTGACCCAGAAATCCCATTACTGGGATTAAATCCAAAGGATTATAAATCATTCTACTATAAAGGCTCATGCACATGTTTATTGCAGCACTGTTTACAATAGCAAAGACTTGGAACCAACCCAAATGTCCATGAATGATAGACTGGATAAAGAGAATATTGTACAAATACACCATGGAATACTATGCAGCCATAAAAACAATGAGATCATGTCCTTTGCAGGGATATGGATGAAGCTAGGAACCATCATTCTCAGCAAACCAACACAGGAACAGAAAAAAACACTACATCCATGCCATGAAATACAACTCAGCATAGTATTCCATGGTGTATAAAAAGGATGAGTTCATGTCCTTTGCAGGGACATGGATGCAGCTGGAAATCATCATTCTGAGCAAACTTTCACAAGGACAGAAAACCAAACCCCATATGTTCTCACTCATAGGTGGGAACTGAACTATGAGAACACGTGGACACAGGGAGGGGAACATCACACACTGGGGCCTGGCGGGGGTTGAGGGGATAGGGGAGGGATAGCATTTGGAGAAATACCTAATGTAAATGATGAGTTGACGGATGCAGCAAACCACCATGGCACATGTATACCTACGTATCAAACCTGCACGTTCAGCACATGTGTCCCAGAACGTAAAGTAAAATTTTAAAAAAATAAGAAAATAAGAAATGTGGTATTACTAAAAATTTTTAGGATGAAAAACTGTACGTATTTCATGCTATCTGTCATGAATTCAGCTATCTAACCTGCTATATCCTACACATAGCTTACAAACTGACCTAAGAAAGGAGGGGGAAATGAAAGCAAAATCCAAAGTTGCTTACAAAAAAGAAAACTTTGCTTTTGAATATGAGAAAGCTATTGTATAAATATAGATTACCAATATGATTTAAAGAGAAGAATTGCAGTCAAATAACATAGCAAATAAATTAAAATTTTGTAGCTCATTACAGTTTTGAGAAGGTCTCTAAAGTGAATAAGCACAATGTCCAAAACAGTGACTCTGTAGAATCCTAAAACCCAGTTATGCAGTCTACAGCAGCAGTCCTGAATCTTTCTGGCACCAGGGAGTGGTTTTGTGGTAGACAATATTGCCACAGATGGGGGCAGTGGGGGTGGGCGGTGGTTTGTGGATGAAACTTGTCCACCTCAGATCATCATGCATTAGTAAGATTCTCGTAAGAAGCGCACAGCCTAGATCCTTCACACGCGCAGTTCACAAAAGGGTTCGCATTCCTGTGAGAATCTACTGCCACTGCTGATGGGACAGGAGCTCAAGCAGTCATGCTCATCTGCCCATGCTCACCCCCCGCTGTGCAGCCCAGGTCCTCACAGGCCACGGACAGGTTCTGGGGCCATGGGGGTTGGAGACCCTGGTCTAGAGCAACGCATGGACAAAAGCACTGCGTGAGTAATCAAGGTCAAAGGCAGAATTAATGGATGTTCTAAAATTTATTATGGCGGCAACATAACGAAACCTCTTAAACATTTTACAACAAAGATCCTGTCCATATTACAACCTTCAAACAGACATGGACTTCCATAAAAGAAGAGTATATTAAAAAAAATAAAATCTACACTCTCCCAGATGTTCAACCAAAGTGATAAAAATGGAAACAATAGAGAGAATCACATCTGCTAAAATCCATATTAGAAAGTATACAAATAAAAGTGCTTATGATAAACAGCTAGTGAGAATAAAGGGATACACTATTAAGCTATTTTGGCAGAATTTATCAATGTCTTAGATGTACATGTAGAAATTCTCACATATGTCCCCAAAAACACATGTACATGGATGTCCTTTGCAACCACAGTAAAAACCATGGCAACAATCTAAACAGCCATCAGTACTGGGCTGGCTGCCATTCATATACACAATTGGTAAACATTTGGTATAACTCTAGAAGTACACGGAAAAGAAGGCAGTCTATTTTTTAGATAAAATCAGCAAGTTGCAGAATAGCATGTACTATTATTATTAGCCCATTTGATTGTATGTTGTATATCATTTTGCATATGCATTAACTTACTGGGTACACATAGCAAATTGTGATTAATTCTGAAGAATGGGATTAAGTGATGGAAGAGAGGAATTTGAATGTTTCTGAAATTTTAAAATGTCTAAGCACACATTACTTTGATAATTTTAAAAAGACACCTGGGAAATTATTTGCAGGTAAAATACTCATTTAATTCCTGATAAACTTTCCTTTTTTTTTTTTTTTTTTTTGGACAGAAAAGATAATGACAGTAAATGCTTTACTTACAATAGAATGGATTTTTTTTTTCTACTTTTCTGTCGATGTCTTTGTGGATGATGTTGTCATCTTCATTTTGTCACTGTTAGTTGTAACTTCTTTCTGACCCATGTGTTACCCTTTCTGGCTACAAGCTTGTTTTACACACAGTTACTTATATGAACAGTTGGGAGCCACGCACTCACCTCTCTTTTGAGAAAAGACATGATGTCTCCCTATAAAAATTCACTGCACATTGCCAGGCATGGGGGTTCTCGCCTGTAATCTCAGCAGTTTGGGAGCCTGAGGCAGGAGGATTGCTTGAGCCCAGGAGTTCAGAGTCAGCCTGGACAACATGGCAAAACTCTATCTCTACAAAAAAATATAAAAATTAGCTGGGCATGGTGGCACATGCCTGTGGCCCCAGATACTCAGGAGGCTGAGGTGGGAGGATCTCTTGAGTCTGGGAGGTCCAGGCTACAGTGAGCCAGGATCATGCCACTGTACTCCAGCCTGGGCAACAGAGAGAGACCTTGCTCCCCTGCAAAAAAAAACTGGACATAATGAAATTATTTATTTTTAAGAAGAATGTATTGTTTTTGCTAATGGAATACATTTACAAAAAAATTAAAAGATACTATGTTTTGTTTCTGGTAAGTCATAATCAGGTAGTTCGTATTATCTGTTATATTCTGGAATGCAAGTACCACATATGCAAGCAGGACTGTCACTGAGCATAAGAAAAAGGTTGGACTTAAGGGTTATTTTAATAGAATTCCCATCATTTTCATCATTCTTTTGTGATTCATAGTATTTACCATGGAAGACCTCTATTTAAATCAAAAGGATTAACTGGGGGGGATACATTGATAACAAATAACTAGTTATCACAAATAGAAATTTGTGAAGGGATGGAATGTGGGGAAATTACCTTTGATTATGAAAAGTGAAAGAGAAAAGCCTAATGCAGAATTCGCAGCTAAGTGGGGGCAACCTACGCCAATCATTTCAAAGGCTGGTCACATCCGAGGCATGACTAACCCAGCAGCGGATGGAACCTGGATTCCACATTTCACCATGTTTGGGGTGGTCTTGGGGCTCCATGGTCCGCAATTTTCCTTACGCATTTCCCAGGCCAAATGCCTCAGGTTCTGTCTTATCCCCGAATCGTGTTCATGATTTGAATCATGCTCAAGAGCTAAAATATTCATCTGAACTTACGCCCCACTGACGGAAGCACTGAATATGCCTGACTCTTACGGTTTCCCTCCCTGCGTGGAAGTGGGCTCTATACCAAAGCAGGTGGTCCAGAGCCACTCTTCTGCCTACATCCTATCCTCATCCTCATTTTAAATGTAGCCAACCAGAGGAAAAAATATCTATTCTGGGTTTGGCTGCTGGTAGTAGGCAGGGGTCTAAGGTAGCTCTTCTGTTTCTCACTCCTGATTTCTGTATCCACCTTGTGTGAGCTGCATCTGTGAATAAGAAGAAGACCACCCCTGTGATTAGATGACACTATAGGGCCAAGGAGAGGGGGTTTTTCAGATATACGTAAAGTCTGTAATCAGCCGGCTTGTTCAGCAAAAGGGAGATTATCCCTGGTGGGCCTGAACTGCTAAAAAGAAGTGTGTAAGTGAGCTCCATGAAACGGGGTCTCAAGTTCAGAGACACGAAGTGACAGAGACTTCATGCTCTTGCTAGGCTTGAAGAAGCAAGTCATCGTAAGTTCTACAGCTGCAAGAAAGTGAACTTCTCCAAAGAGAACACAGAGCCCCCACCGAGGCCCCCACCAACCCCTTATTGTAGCTTCATGAGCCCCTGAGCAGAGGACCCATTAAACCAAGCCCAGACACATGGACATGGTGAAACACTCACATTTTTCTACCACGACACCATTTATAAACATTGGATACATTTATCATGCCAAGGATTCCTGCCATTTGCAGATACCTATGTTCGGCTGCTGAGGAGGGCTGATGCCCCTTGATGACAAAGAAACATGATGCTGGTTGTCATTTGATCAAAACGGGCTCTCGAAGCTCACATCAGTAGTACCATTGTGAAGTCTTTTTTTCACTTTAAGGCCATGTTAGATGAAGAGATTTGTTGTTGCCCGTTGGGTTTTACTACAACTTAGGACGTAGAATATGGCCAAAGTGTAGTTTCCTACAGCATGGGTTTCCTAGGATAGCAGTAATCAAGTACCACAAACTAGGGGTTTAAACAACAGAAATGCACTGTCTCACAGCTCTGGAGGCCAGACCCTGAAATCAAGGCATCGGCAGGATTGGTTCCTTCTGAGGGCTGGGAGAGAAGGACCTGCTCCAGGGCCCTCTCCTTCCCTGTAGATATCCAACTTCTCCTTGCATCTGCACGTCGTCCTGCCTCTGTGTTTGTCTGTCTCTCTTTTTTTTCCCCCTTTTTCTAAGGACACTTGTCATATTGGATTAAGGCCCAGCCTAATGACCACACTTTCACTTGATTACCATTGTAAAGACCTGATCTCTCCAAATAAGGTCACATTCCCAGGTGCTTCAAAATAGATTTTTTTCGGCCAGGCACAGTGGCTCATGCCTGTAAACCCAGCACTTTGGGAGACCGAGGCAGGTGGATCACTTGAGCTCAGCAGTTCAAGATAATGGCCAACATGATGAAAACCCGTCTCTACCGAAAATACAAAAATTAGCCAGGCATAGTGGCAGGTGCCTATAATCCCAGCCACTTAGGAGGCTGAGGCAGGAGAATTACTTGAACCTGGGAGGCAGAGGTTGCAGTGAGCCAAGATACTAGCCTGGGCCAACAGAGCGAGACACTGTCTCAAAAAAAAAAAAAAAAAAAGATTTTTTTGAAGAACACAATTCATCCCATATCGCCCATGATAGAGGAAGGAGAGAGCATCCAAGGACCAGGTACCTTGCCTGGAGGGCAGAGAGCCAGCTGCCTCTGCTGTGGCAGCAAGAAAGCAAGGTGACCCTCCCAATTTCAATAGCCGTGGGATCATCAAGGGCAGGAGAAAGGGAAAGGAAGAACCTTGAATGTGACTGCATATTTAAGTCCCTAAATTGAAACAGAATGACCTACCTGGAAGTAAGAGTATGATTTTTTTCCTTCTTTCTGAGAGTGGGCTTGTGAGAAAGTTGAAAAATAGAGAAAGTTTCATTTCATCTTATCTGACTTGCGCTGTATGAATATTTTTATTCACCTGCTATGTCCTGAGCACGACAATTGCACACCAGAGGAAGAATCCAAGACTCCTTCACTTTGTCCTCAGTCCATAGACCGACTGTCATTCCCTCCCATTTTGCATGCAGGGATTGTACACACTGCCTTCTGTCTCACCTCACCTGCAGCAGGTCAGGTAAAGTTGTTTGCTTTAATATAAGATATCTTGTGTACTAAGACTTCATTGAATAGGTTTCTTAAACTGACGAGCAAGTCATTTTTCCACTCTTGACTGGCTTCTTAGTGAGTTAATCATTTTGTGCAAATACAAATAAATCCAACACAAAATATCATAATTTTTTCCTTCTTAATAGAATTTAAATTCTTTGATTTAAAACATTATAATTTATTCCTTAAGTTTGATTTTTCAAATGATATATTCAAACGTCCATGTTAAATGTCAAATTAAGAGACAATGATTTTTTTTAGTAATTTTTATCACCAAAAGTTAATTGCCTCATGTACATTTCTCCATTGAGTTCCTAATATTATGACAATATTAATGCCATAGATTTTCAAGCTAAAGCAGATCCATTTTTCAAATGGAAAATTAATTCTTAAAAAATGAAAGTACTGTATTTAAATCATTAATATCAATTTCCTCTTCGCAAACTGCCTTGAAATTTACCAGTTTGGCCCTAACAGTCCAGGAGAAGGAAAATACAAACTTACTAGCATGGAAATAACATAAGAAGGAGCTGCAAGTTTCTTGGCAAAGACATTGACAACTTTTCAGGATAATCACAAAAGGGATAGGATATCTCTAAAAATGAACATAATGCTAGTCTGAGCCAGTTAAATGCTCACATAGCTTCTGGTAGAAAGAGCATTCCTGGAATTAAATATTAAACATGTTCTCCTAAGTGCTGAGATAGTAGGATAACTTTCTGCACTTATAAGAAAGGAGTGATGCCACGGGTGACTTTCCTAAACATAGCAGAGAATCAGGAAAACAGCCAAGCATTTGCTGAGACAAAGGCACATAAAATATGAGTCTGAGGAATCCCAAGGGTAGAAGGGAGAAATGTGGAGGGTTATCATCATAAATCATGTTAGAAACGAAGGCAAGAAAATCACAGTGACCTCTGGATACTAAAATGCAGTTGGTCATAATTAAGCTTCAGGCTCTGCTCTTCCTGGGCCAGTTAATCGGCATTGCCTACTGCCAGGCCTCGCGCCAGTCTACAGAAGCGATTGCCCGGAACAAGCCTCTTGGTGTCGTTGACACTTACAAACTAACTCTGGTACTAGATGCAAAAGGCATGTCACAAGAGGGATGGGTGGGATGGGGTGGAAGGGACACCGCAGGAATGCCACCTTGCAGCCCCATCACCCTCTGGTGCCATGTCTGCCCTTGATCACCATTATCAGCCCCGTATCCCTACAGCCCTTCAGGGGAGGGTGTCAGGGATCACGAGGAAACACATGGGACCCACACATTTCGAGATACCTCACCTCCTGCTCGAAAGTCAGGTGAAGAAGGATTCTTGAGTCAAACATGAAAGATTGTTTGAGAGCTAAGCTAACAGGAGAATTCCCTGTAAAAAGATGAAAGCCCCTGCTTTAACAGAGCCCCTTTTCATTCTTACCTTTAAAAAGTGTTTCCTTTCATGTTACCCTGAGGTTATTCAGCGGAACGACAACAATCTCCAAAGACATTTTCTCCATTATAGAAGAGGAAAAGGTTGGCGCTGGGATTTGGTCAGGAAATGAAGAGTTGAAGACAAACAAGATGTTCTAAGATTGAGCAAACTATGACTCATTCTCTAAGTGAGCAGTCACTTCCAGATAAAATTCATATTATCTTCCTAGTTATTACTATTATTATTATTATTATTATTATTTTCTGAGACGGAGTTTCACTCTTGTCATTCAGGTTGGAGTACAATGGCGGGATCTCGGCTCACTGCCACCTCTGCCTCCCAGGTTCAAGCGATTCTCCTGCCTCAGCCTCCCGAGTAACTGGAACCACAGTTGCCTGCCACCACGTCTGGCTAATTTTTGTATTTTTAGTACAGACAAGGTTTCACTACATTGGCCAGGCTGGTCTCAAACTCCTGGCCTCAGGTGATCTGCCCACCTCGGCCTCCCAAAGTGCTGGGATTACAGGTGTGAGCCACCACACCTGGCCTCTTCCAAGTTATTCTGACATTTGGCACTGATCGGTCTTTCAAAGACATTCAACTAATCAACAGAGATGCGACACCCTAAGGGAGCAGAACACGTCAATATATTACCTGATACATTTTCTTTCATCATTACCCTGTTCTACCCTATCGCTTTCTACCTTAAAGGCTCTACCTGCAGGCAGCGGCTCATTGCCTTAGAGAAGGAGGGACTTAAAAAAAAATCTCAGGCAGACAGAGGGTCAAATGACCAGACTTAGAATTGCAGAGATATTGGTGAATCTACAGCAGCCATAATGGTCCAGGACAAAATCTACTCCATGGAGCTTGGAGGTAGGAAGAGCTGAGGATGACCTAGAGCCCAAAAGAAGGTAAGTCTGATCAGCTGGAGGAAGGTGGATGCCCACGAGATGTGTGATGGGGTCTGGACGAGAGCAGCTGGGCGCGAAGCAGCACCACTGCCTTCCTTAGACTCACCAGATCAGTTCTTTCGGTAGTGATGGAGATGGGGAGGGGGAAACAGAAACCCCCAGATCTCTTTCAGTGAAAGTAAAGCAACCAACGGAATGCCCTAATTCTTTCTGGGATCTCCTACAGCACACAAAAAACGTGATTTCCAGTGCTGGGTAGCAGCAATACTGTAGGTATGGCCCCACGGAGTGTCTATGCACAGAGTTCTGTGATCACTGAGGATCCAAAGGGTGCAGTGCAGACCTCATGATGGGCAAGGAGGAGGTCAAAGAGACTTTCTGAGAAAAACAGTATTTCCAAAGGGTGCTGGCTCAAAAATCCAAAATATGTAAGCAGGATGTTTAGCAGCCTGGGTAAGATATTCACAAGCTCCAACATCAGATGCGAAGGGAAGGAAGAGAAAATTGATCCATAGCATCCCCCGTTTCACTTCACTGGAGGCCGATAAGACAGCAGTTGCCAGGAAATTAGACTTCCCTCCTTAAGGCAGAACAGTAGTGAGGCCCTATAGCCTGATCATCCCCAGGAAAAGGATAAAAGGATAAGAAGAGAGAAAGAAGCTGAATGGGAAAGAGTATTTACCCAAAGGGGCCCAAGTTTTAATTCATAAGATTAAAAGAAAGAGAGTTAAAATGTAAACAAAGCCACCAAAATATAGAAAACACAGATCTGGAATTCTAAATCCATATGCTCCATTCATGGAGGAGGTGGAAACTTGCTGAGCTCTCAGACCACTCAGCCAGTTCACAGACATAAAAGGAGACCCAGCAGAGGGAGAGGGTGAGTGGGAGATCACTACTGTGGAGAGGGCCACTGTCCCATTGGGGGACCCCACCTCCACTTCTGTGAGTGTTCTTCCTCCACCTCAAGCCTGGGAGGAGCCAGGGGAGGACTCAGAGAGGGGGACACAGAGGGCTCTCCTCCCAGCCTGAAGAGCCAGAGCAGGCTGTGTCAGGAGGAATGTGAATACACTGGGTGGACCTGTACTCCAGTGCTGCGGAAGGCAAAGACTGGGGTTCCCCAAGGACCAGACGTGGGCAGGTGGAGAGACAGAAAGAGAGAGAGACAGAGGGAGAAGGCTTAGGGCTTAGACATGAGGGTCACCTTGAGGGTGGCAGGACTCCAGAAACAAGAAGCCAAAGTCAAGTCTAAAGGTCAGGAGGAGAGATCAGAAGTGGCCACGCAACCTGGCTGAACAGATAGGCATCATACTGGGAGGCAGGAGAGATGCAGAAAGGAGCTTCCCAAAGGTGCAAATCTACTAAGAGTTCATGAAAGCACCCCTGTGGTGAGGAATCAGCTGGAACTCTTGGCCAGGCTCCAAGTACCTGGCTCCATTCCCCTCCTTCCTACACCCTTTTGAACTTCTTCAGAGCTTGGCCTGAGAGACAGAAAGAGGTGAACAGAGAGGGGGGAGAGAGAGAGAGACTCTAATTAAACCTCTTCCTCAAAGTCAATGTCAGGCAGAGAAGAACCTGTGGCCTGAAAGAAGCAAGAAATACAAATTGTGGAATTGATTAATAACTTGGCTGAATACCAGGATTAGTAAATTTAGACTTTGTTCACTACTTCAAGTATCCACAGCACTGAGTGAAACAAAAATCACAGACCCTGCTGAAACTGCACGCATGATTTAACTACTACACACGATTTAATTGGGCAATTGGAAAAGGAAGTACACCCCTTTTGTTTTGATGTTATCAAAGATGTGCTTGCTCAGCATCATTATTGTATTAAGTTTTCTGCTGACGATTAAGAAAAGAATAAGAATAGAATAAGAATAAAAAAGGAAAAATACAGTACAACAAAAACATAAAAGGAAAGAATAGAAAAAAGATTAAGAAAAGGAAAAGAGGGATGTAAGTAATGCAGATTCCAGCACAGACACAAACTACGTTACATCTAGAGACTACTGAAATACTGCACTCACTCTGATAATTCAGAAAACACAGGACAAGATCTGGACAAGATCTGGATCTGGGTTGTGCTTCCTCTATCATGAACCCTAATAATCACACTTATTAGCTAAAACCTCTGCCTCCAGCGTCTCATTTGGAACATACCTTTAATATACAGCCCTGCATAAGTTGAGCCAATACGCAGCTCAACAATATATTAGCAAGGCAAGTTTTATTTCAGAATCCGTGTGAGAAGCGGCGTGCACGCAGCCTCCCAGCATGCGTTGGTGCTGGGGTTTGTGCGTGACAACAACAGGGAGCTCTTCCAAATGCTGGTCGCTTGGTACCCATAGGGAGGCATTCTTCCTCTAGATTGCCAAGCTTTCTTACCAGAGGAAGATTTAGGCTGTGTCTACTTAGGACCAAAATAATGAAATCAGTTCAGTTGTTACGTGTACACCGTTTATACTGGGGTTTGACAGAATTTTAAACTTTTTACTCGACTGTCTTGACATCATGTAGTTATTGCTATTTATCAGTCTACATTTATACAAAAGGCCTGACGTGGCTACACGCAGGCCCTGTGTTCTGATACCATGTAAGGCACCCACAGCATCCCTCACCAGATGAGATAGAATTTATTCACACACAGGCATCTCCCTTCCAAATGGAACTTATTCTGACTTTATATCTCCTATTAGGACTAACGTCATTAACTAATTGTCCAATAATTTCAGCAAAATGCAAAGTGTAAAAACGGAAGTATTACCTGGCCCCACTGCAGGAGTTGTGGGGACCTCACTGGCAATCAGATTATTTCCTGTCTGTCTTCTCTTGCTCTTCACTTCCTAGGACGGCAGGCAGATCTACCAGCTTCATCATTCTAGAGCAAAGTGGGGCCATACACAGAAGCCTACACTTGCCCCTGGAGTTTACTTCTGCATAGGTGGCTGCCATGGCAGTTGTCAGAATCTGAAATTCAGGAGATGCTCCTTGATAGGCAGGGACGCCATCTGATGGCAGTGTGACTGGAACAGCTTTCTAATGGGGAGAGGATACCCATACAGAAATTTTCAGATGTTCCCAAGGCCACTATAAAGAAACATGAAATAAAAAGATACATCCCATGAAACTACAATTTTGAAAGAGTAAAAATAATTACAGCACGCTTGTATCTGGGATTTGTTCATTATAAATAAAATTTTAAAACAAAAACAAAGCAAAGTAGAGCAAGGAGGGGAGAGGGAGAGTAAATGGGTAAAAGGAAGGAACAGATGGAGGAGAAAGACCAAGAGCTGTCAAAGCCCACGGTCACCTTAAAACAGAATGTGCCCATCCCTCCAACCCCCATCTGTGCCACTGCCCAGCAGCTCACTCGCTATCTGGGCTGCCTCCCAGCCAGGGGCCTTGACAAGCCCATACTCTCCAGGAAGGGTATGAGCACAGCCCCTGCTGTAGGAGAGGATGGAGATAAGCTCTGTTCCTCCTGCTTTTACATGAGTCTGATACTCATAACGCTCATCTCCTTTCTGAGCATTGCAGGCTTTAACGGCCCTCTGGCTGGCTCCTTAACCCCAGCTTCTGAAATCTCCTGGAGCTGCCTGACTTCCCACTCTGGACCCTATGTAAACACTTCCAGAAACAGTGGATGCCGCTTACTTCTTACCCCACAACTGTCTTTATCCATTCTTTTGCCAACCAAATTATTATTTGCCAATCGCATTAAGGCAAAGCAAAAATGAACGCACTTTAAAAACATTAAAATGTGTTCAGATTGCAAATGTATGCAGCTATTATACCCAGCAGGATAAAAGCCGATTAATTTACGTACTTAAGAAAATTTTCTTACTTGAGGACAAAAATAAAAAAGGGGAAGGAAACTCATGTTGAATTTCATTTAATTAGAAAAGAGAGAAAGAGAGAGACTCAGAGAGAGAGAGAGGGAGAGAGAGAGAGAGAGACAGAGAGAGAAAGAGAGAGAGAGAGAGAGGGATTGGGGCTTCCCTCCATCCTTCTGGCCCTGCTTGCTTGAAATCTCTGGTTCTGTCTGGGGCTGCAACACTCTAGGATTTACCACCCACCCACCAGGCTCCAATTCTCATTAGCTCTGGGAATAGCATTTACTCCTCTTGTCCCTAAAGACCTAACAATAGTAACAGCTTCTCACTTGACATCCTTCTTTGTTTTGTTAAAACCGTTTTCTTCAGCCTCCTATCTGAGGTTGCTGTTTCCTTCTGAAATCGGAACTGACACACCCTGGAATTATAGGGTTACGTTTCCCTGAAGGGAAGGGTGACAATGGGAAGTACTAACGAAAATATTTCCCCCTCGGGATGACATATGCTCTTTAAGTTAGTGACTCCCCACCCCTCCAATGCCCCCCACCCGAGCCCCCCAAGGTCAACATGGAGGCACCAGAGGACAGATTTACAATTCTTGGCCTTCACTTCAATGAAAGCAGCAGTCTTGGGGAGAGGGAGAATGCTAAGGAAAAACTGCCGAGGTGCAAGCTGTTTCTTGACCCTGTGCCCGTCCTGATCTACATAAGATTCTCCAGGCCAGAGTTAGGGCTGAGCCAGGTGGAGGTGGGGAGGGCTGGAAGCCTGGACTCTATGGCTGTCTGGACCTCCGGGAGGTGCTGTCCCAGCATGTGCCCTGAGGGCCTTGATGTGAGAGCAGAAGAGATGGCCTGGGGTATGTAAGAGAGTGAGGGCTTGGTTCCAGCCCCTGCTCTTCCAGGAAAGAGGAGCTGGCCTTGCTAAAGGGTGGGTGGCCCACAGGGGCTCGCAGGGTCAGGGCAAAGGGTTGCTCTTGGGGAAAGCTGCAAGTAGGTGTGAACTGCAGGCACAGCTGCTGGAACACATCTCAGATGCTAACCTTAACAGTGAAGACACGTCAGACATGTCGGCCCCTTAGGGCAGATGGAGACACTGTGCTAGATGGTGGGACGCTGCCCATGACACTGCTCACTGTGAGCTCCTGACTTAGATTCAATGCCAGAAACAGGGACAGAGAGGCCAATGGCTGAATAGAGGAGACTTCAAATCTGAAACGCTTCAGTGTCTCTCCCGGTTTGTAAGATTCTGGTTTTCACCCTTACGTGGAAGGTGGAATGAGCACATTAGAATAGTATTCTTTTCTCCCTCTTTGTGAGCAGCTTCTTCAATAAAAACAGTCTATTTTTTCCCCAGGTGCGCCAAAGTGTTCAGTGGCTTCAGTGAATAAAGTCACTGGAAGATACGGGTTTATTTCCATTTAATTAGATATAAATTTTCATTATCATTACTGTGAACTTGGCTTTAAATTATGCAAATATATATAAACTATACATTATCACTTCCCTTTATTTAATCCTTTATATATATATATATTTATTCCTTTAAATAAATATATACATATATTTATTCCTTTAAATAAATATATACATATATTTATTCCTTTAAATAAATATATACATATATTTATTCCTTTAAATAAATATATACATATATTTATTCCTTTATATATGTGTGTCTATAGGTCTGTGTTCTCATGGCCACACAGTGGGCTGCAGGCCACTTTGCAGGAATTCTTCCCACCTACTACACTTACTGTTTAGCACACAGGTGTTCAAAAGACATCTGTAACAAATAAATAATTACACATAATTATAAAGTAAAGTAAAGCTAGACCAAAATGACATAAAATCTGGATCAACGTTTCCATGCAGAAAATCCTAACTTTCACTTCAGCTTTATTCATTTCATACTTATACAAAATACTCATGGTATTTTTCCACATACTTAGTGCTGAGTTACTTTCATGTTTGCTTTCCATTCTCTGCTGTCTTTTTTTAATAATACAGAAATTTTCCTACAAAAATGTACTGAACACGTGTAGTAGCATTATAGAATCACAGCAGTAGCTGCACATGATTTATGAAACTATCTACTCCGGATAATACAACAGTGTTATACATACACAATTACTTTCATAAAATCTGGAATACAAACATGAATAGGAAGGCCTACGACATTCAATGTGTTTTGTGAGCCTTTAAAAAACTTATTTCTGAACACAGTGGTTTTTCTTCGTCTTTAAAAAAAAATCACATTCTATCAGAATCCATCTAAACTATTTCAGATATGTGAAAAGCTGTCATATTTGCAAAGACCAACAAAGAAAAAGGTATTACAGTTATCCATTCCACCTCTTGATGCCAGTTAAATATTTTTGGGAGCTCATTTAGGTTTGTAAAAGAGAAGATCATGCAAAATGCTTATTTTAGGTCTCCTTAATGGAGACTGAAGAATGCTATGCAGCTCTCTGCATGGCTTTTTTTTTCTTTTTTCTTTTTATGTCTAAATTATTTGACTTCTTTAAACCTTTCACCTGGATACTTTTCAAGTTTTCCACATGCACCTTTAATAGAGGAGGCCTGGAACCAACCAAACACAGATTAGAGAAGTAGAGAACCTCACTTCTCTAAAGTTAACCTTTACCGGGCAAGCTGAGTCACTCATGAAAGAGTCAACAGCCAGGAGGTAGACAAAAGACCACTGAGCTGCCACATCTTCACAGGACTGACTAACGGGCCACAGAATTGCACCAAAGCTTGAGATCTATAACCTGTACTCAGATCCATCATAACCCACTTATTCTTTTTGTAGACAACCTACCAACAGCCATTAACAACCTTGTCTTCAACCTACACATGAGCAAAATAAAATGCATGTCAGGACAAAGATGACAGTACCTAGACACCAATAGCAAATTGGAGCTGATGGTGAAACTACATACACAGATATACACTAAAGAAGAATAGATAATTTTTAATGGATGCAATGAGAACTTCACAGTTTTATAACTTCTGAAAAAAACTAAAGATATTTATCTAGTACTTTTTATACATGATTTTATATAGAAAAAAATCATTTAATTGTATGCATATATATCAACATAAGAAAAGGCCACAGAAATGCAAAAACTTTTTTAAACCTCTCAATAGCCAGGAAGATATGTACTATGATTTCTCCTTTGTGCATCAAGGGTTTTGGGAGCTTAAGAGCTTGCCAAAGTAAAATAGCGGTGTCCATGGAAGAGCGAAGCCCAGATTCCAGTCCCTTTCACCCCTGAGGCTGCTGATCTTTGTAGGATAGTTCAAGATGCAGACTCACCATTCTCAAACTTCTGATTGCCTTCCACTCACTTGCCTGCTCTTGCCTCCTAAATATATGTCTGTTCTTAAGAACTGTATTTGGGCTTTGTAGTAGTCGGTGAGGGCGGCCATAACAAAACACCACTGACAGGGTGGCCTAAACAACAGACACTTATTGTCTCGTGGTGTAGATTTCAAGTCCAAAATCAAAGTGTCTGGAGGTTTGGTTTCTCCTGAGGCCTCTTGCGTTGGTCTTCAGATATCCATTGTCTTGCTGTGTCCTCACACACACAGCCTTTTCTCTGTGTTTGTGCTCTCATGGTATTTCCGCCTTTTCTTAAAAGCATGCCCGTCCTATTAGATTAGGGCCCAATACTTACAGCCCCATTTAACATTAATTGCAGCTGTAAAGACCCTATCTCTAAATGCAGCCTCACTGAGGAGGTTAAACTTCATCATATAAATTTGCAGCGGGGGGCGGGGGGCGTGGGGGACACAATTCACTTTGCCTGAAAGGCCTATTTATTCTCAAAGCTTCGATTATATCTGCAATTTGATGTACACCAAACCTGTCTCCTCAGATCTCAGCTCTTATTTGTGCTATAGTCACACATTTATTTCCAACCACCTAATCGATAGTCTCATTCTGATATCCTGTTAGACTAAACTTGTATCAAACCAAACTCATTGGCCTCCTGGTCAAAGACATTTTCTTTCCTCATGTCCTTGCATTAATCAATGGTTTGATTTGGTTTGTACTACTTTTCAATATTCTTGTCTTCCTCATTTCTCCAGCGAATAAACAAGTCTTACTTATAACTCAAAATGTGTTTGCATTTACTCATTTTATCCTCCCACTCTACCACTTGAGTAAAGGCCTTCATAACCTCACACCTGAAAGAGCACAGTAATCATCTACTACCTCTGTACCTTGGACCCCACAAAGAGGTTCAACCTTATTCAATCCCCTCCTATTGTGCATGAGAAGAATCCATTAATAGGATGGTATGTCACTCTTATTGTTAGGTTATGTTATATGACGTAGGTAGCTTTAAGAAAGGATTAACCTAAGTTAGACTTGACCTAATCAAGTTAACCCTTAAAAGAGATGTAGCTCAACCGGGTGAAGGAGCCTTCAATTATGAGAGAAATTCAATAAGAAACAGATTGTTCATTGTTAGCTTTGAAAATGAAGGGGGCACTCACTGTGGCAAGGAATGCAGGCAGCCAACAATCCCCTGGGAAACAGTCAGCGAGAAATGGAGTCCTCAATCCTACAACCATAGGAATTGAATTCTGCCACAGCTACCTGAGCTTGGAGAATGACCCCAAGCTCCCAATGAGATTTCAGTCCTTATTGATATATTGATTTCAGTCTTGTGGCACTCCAAACACAGAACACAGCTATCTATGTTATGCCAAAACCCCTGAGCTACAGAAACGGTGAGATCACCAATAGGGGTCTCTTTAAGACTCTGAAGAGTCTTGTGTGGTAAGTTGTTACACAGCCATAGAAAGCTAACATTACTTGGTTACCCTCTAATTCACCTCCCACTGCCACATTTATATTCCTTGTTCAATTAGTTCATTATTTTGGTACCCTTTTACCAACCTCATTGAATATTATCATAATGCTAAGGGCCTATGGATGAGTATTACATGCCTTAAACATACACAGACACACACACACACACACACACACACACACTTCCCAGCGAAAGGAGTTATGTGACTTTTGGAAACATAACCAAACTGTCAAAAGAACATAAAACTAGTGACTCATATTTGGAAAGGTAATTCACTACTATTTGTTCTGCTATGGTATAAAAAAAAATCCACATTATTTTAATAGCAATAGTTATTGCACAGTGAAAATCTAGCAGCATTTACATTAACTAATGTTAAGTTCCATCATTACTATGCCCAAATATTATTTTATCCCTTATCATGTTAATTCCTGCCATTGAAACTTACACCATTTTCGAAGAACTTTGATTTTTGCTTCATGTAAGATAGCAAATCTATTCCCCCAATTTGGCAATACAAAAATTTTTGTTTCGGGCAGGCCAATGTTTTCAGTGGTCCACTGTGCATCTCTGTTCAGTATCATTCCTCTTCAGAACCACTTATGAAGAATTCCTCTCCATCAATCCAAACCTTCGTGACGTATCTAACACAACTTCTTGTTCATAAATTCATGAATTAACAAACATGTACTGAAGTACCTACTGGGCATACTAGAAATGATGAGATGCTTTGCCATTGGAAAATGGTTAAAGCTAATACAGATTAGGCAGCTGAAAAAAAAAAAAAAAAAACTGACAGAGGTCTCTACGCAACAATATCAAATGATACTGGTCAAAATTCATCTCTATTTTACAAAAGATGTCTGTAAACCACATGAAGGAGACATTGTTTTTAGAAGTATATATGTATAGCTGGCTATCTTTTGTTTAACAGAGAAGGAAAATAAGAAAACATCTGCTTATCTTTAAGAAAACAAGCTCAGGAAGAGGAAGCCAGAAACATGGCGCTGACGGAACACAAGTGGTGGAGGTAGCGGAGGGCCAGGAGGAGGCAATGGGGAGGATAGGAATGAGGAGGGAGGGAGCCTTCTCTGCAGGGAATTTTTTTGTATAGATTTTGCTCCTGGAAATATGTTAAAGTTCCAAATAAATTCAGTCAACAAAGGCAGGACGATACTGTAACTGAAAAGGTACTGAAACAAATAAACCTAATTATACCTCGAATGGGTATCATTACCTCTGTGAAGGGAGAAAAAAAAAAAAGAAACAGAAGTAATCCAAGTGATTATAATTCATTTGGAATAGGCCTTTTCCTTACCTCAGAATTGCTGGGGTTGTTGGTATTTAAGTGATTGAAGGTTGTCTCTTACGTTGCCTCAATCCCCTATTATTTTGGCAGGACTCATGAATGGCCAATCAGTTTGCGTCTTTTATTTATGCTGTTTTTTTCTCCCATGTACACAATATATAAATGGAAACTTCACTGTAGTAAACTTTTCCCTCTTTGTTAATGACCATTGCTGGTCTAAAAATGTTACCTTTATTGTAACATTGCTGCCTATGGCTATTAGAAAAAGTTGTTTCACAATAAACATACTTCTTGGAACCACAAACTTTCCATATAACTAAAATGTGATGCTTGACTCATCCAGATCTATCTATCTATCTATCTATCTATCTATCTATCTATCTACCTACCTACCTACCTACCTATTTATCTATCTGTCCATTTATCTATCCGTCTACCCATCTATTTATCTATCTATACTTCCCCCACACTCATATATGATTCTCTTTTAATGACTTGGGGAACTTTTCAACATTGTGTTACTCCACTGACTTTTCACACAAAGGGAGAAAAGACACACTTAAGGGTACCAGATAAACAAAAATTGCTAAATAGCTAAGAGCAACTGTCTTGAGGGTCCTGGAGGTCCTGCTGCCAATGCTGGGGCCCAGCACCTCCACTCCAGCTGCTGCTGCCAGACGTGAGTGTCACGGTAGTCAAATGTGTTGTTTAACTCAAGTGAAAATGGAAATCCAGGTTTTTAGGTGTAATCAAACAGTTTTCAAATGTTGTCATTCAATTTAAGATATTTGTTTCTAAAACTATCTGTGGGCCCCTCCCAACCCATCTCTAGTTCACATTCAGCTGCTGAGGACATCGTGAGACCTCAGATATGGAACAACAACAAAACCAACTACAGGTACCTAAGCACCAAATTATGTATTACAAACCAAATTTGCATTCAAGGGAGAAATAAAACTGGGAGAAGTGGAAAGTGTTGCAGAAGGAAGACCTGAACTGAATTTGGAAGGAAAATACTACATCTTAGACTACAGAAAATAAAAGGAAAAACAAAGTTTGCCAACACATCATGGCTAATTATGCCCTCGGTGTCTTTGTAAACAGAAGTGCTCAGTTCAATATTAACTAAAACAGCTTCGTTTTACCAAATCTCGAAAAGTTAATATTATGATATATCCAGAAAGATGAAGATAAACATGACATGTTTATAACGTGATTTCCCCATTCTACCTCTAATTTTTAAAAAAAGTTATCATTGCTTTTTTCAAAGTTGTTAGTATGTTTCATATAATGCTTCTGATCTTTTCTCAATGTCCAGTTGCTTTTACTTCTCGCTGGATCAGAGTATAATTCTTGAACAATCTTCGCTCTTATTTCCAAATGCTTTTAGACCATGGGTCCAAAAAGCCATATTCGCTAGAATTTTGCATAAACTGAAGATAAGAAAAATATGAGTGTATGACATTCTTGTAAAAAAAAATTTTGGTTTTTATTTTCCTAATTAAGTTTTGTTAAATCAATGTCGTCAGCTCTGACTTCTAGTGTCTCTGTGTCACTAGCATTTGATTGCTGAGTAAGTATTATTTTGGTGTATTTTAAAGTATTATCTGCCACAATATATATGATTTTGGAACTATTTCTAAGTATACAGAAAATTCCATATCTAAAACCATATATAAATTTATCATATATACATACACCTATATATCTATATGTATCTCTAGTGTAGATACATATTTTACATATATACATGTTAATGTCATGTGAATGACACATTGATATCATCTCTTTTTTTTTTTTTACATGTTTTAATCTTTTTCTTGCTCAATTCCCTCGACTATTTCACAATGGAAATAAAAAAGAAGTTCTTAGAGCCAAATCTTCTATGACATTATTAAATAATTGGGTTATTTCTGTTAATCTTTTAAAATATATGGAAAATAATCTTCCTAAGTCACCTTTCCCCCAAATAGTATATTGTAAATATTCTTATACAATTAAAGATGGGGCAGAAAAAGAATTCTACGACAAGTTACCCTAAATGAACCCTAGTCTACGTAACAAAAGATGTAAAATGGTCAGAGATGGCCAGACTGAAGGTGTCGGGTAATTTGGTAATGCTGGTTTGTAAGAAATGATGGCTCTAAGGGGCTGCAGGACTGGAGAGAGACCAGACACCCCTCTCTGCAGAGGCCACTTTCTAGTAAATGATCAGCTGGTGTTAAACCCTAGGGGGCAATTTCCAATATGAGTAATTACTTTTTGTGCATCTAAATCTTCCCTGAATGTGCAACTGGGAATACTTCCATTAAATGTTATTCTTTCCACACCATAAATTAATCCCTATACAGGCCGTAGATCCCCTGTGAGTCTCAAAAAGGAGTTGAGAAGATAATCATTTAATTTGTGTGAACTGTTTGAAAATTGTTTTCTCCTGGCTCTTTGAGATGCTCAATATATGCTCAGCTGCACACAATGGAAGTGTTTTAACAAATTAATTTACTGAACAACTACTATGTGTCTGGTACTATGCCAGGCAGGGTGAGAACGAATAAAATTATTAAACAATCGCTGACTTCAAGGGATTTATTAGCTAGTAACAAAACTGAAAAGACATGGTTAGGCCACAACCTCAAATGCCTATGGACTATGAGGCAGAACTAACAGCAACTGTCTCAAAGGCCCAGGCACACTGCCAAAGATGGGGCCCAATACCCCCACTGCAGCTGATGCCACCAATGGACATGATCGCCAGCGTGTCCAGATGTGTTGTTTAACCGAAGTGAAAATGGAAATCCTGCTTTTTACGTGTAATTAACCAGTTTTCCTATGTTGGCGTTAAATTCAAGATTTTTATTTTTAAAACTATCTATCTGTGGGCCAATCCCCACCCATCTATAGGTCACATTCAGCTCCTGAGGACATTGTGAGACCATGGATCTGAAACAGCAACAACAAAACCAACTAGCGGGATGGTGTGATGGTGCATGCCTGTAATCTCCTCACTTTGGGAGGCCAAGGCAAATGGATTACTTGAGGTCAGGAGTTCGAGACTAGCCTGGCCAACATGGTGAAATCCCATCTCCACTAAAAATACAAAAATTAGCTAGGCATGCTGCTGGATGCCTGTAATCCCAGCTACTCAAGAGGCTGAGGCAGGAGAATCGCTGGAACCCAGGAGGCAGAAGTTGCAGTGAGCTGAGATCACACCACTGCACTGCAGCCTGGGCGGCAAAGTGAGACACCATCTCAATTAAAAAAACAAACAAACAAACAAAAAAACACCAACTAGATATAACTAAGCAGCAAATCAAGCACCAAATTATGTATTATGTACATAATAAAATATGTATTACAAACAAGATGTGCATATATGAGAAAATGAAACTGGAAGTGGAAGATGCCCCAGAAGGAAGACCCTGAATTTGGAAGGAAAATACTACACATTTGACTGTAGAAAATGTAAGGGGGAAAAACAGTTTGCTGACATGTCATGGCTAATGATGCTTTATTGCATCCTAATACAACGGAGATGTATCCTAAATGACGGAGACGTGACTTTCACAGAAAAATCTGGAAGGCACTGCAAACATTGAATAATTTTCCTATAAACTCAAATGTGAACAACATCCATGTTCCCAAACGTTTCTCCACTAGTAATAAGATGATGATTATGAAAATGAAAACCTTGCTCCTTTCAGCTTTTAAGACATAAATAGCGGTTATTGTTAACACATTGTGAGATCAAGAGGATTATACAGACAAGAATGATGATCCTAACATTTGCTTTCAAGATGTTTTGAAATATTTGTCAAGCTGGTCATTGTGTGGAGATGACATCTAAGGATTAAAGGTTCTTTGCAAACTCCCCTCTCCTGGCCATGCCTGGCCTATGCAGGATCCTTTCTAACAAAAAAGGATGCAAGTGCATGGGTGGCGACAGGCATGTGGCCTTCTCCGCAGTCACTGCTACCAGGAATCGAGGGATCACTACACACATCTCGGTTGTTCGTAGTTCTGCAGGGTCAGGAAACACCCTTCAAATCCATTTTTTATTTCCTGATCGATGAAATGCAGCCACAGTGGCGTGTAAAATAATATTCCTACATCTCTGCTAAGAAAGAAAAGTCAAAAACAGAAGGGAAAAAAAAAACCTTTTGTGGGAAGAGAGAAACTGGAACAAAATTGGTTGGAATTTTAAAAGATTGATGAAGAGGTATTCAATGCTTGCAGGAAAAAACTGGGAACACAACTGATGTCAGGAAGCTTTAGATAAGACACTCAAAAATTTCATTTTAATATTTATTGCTTGTAGTGAAATTGCTCGGTATCTCCAGCATGATGAGGTCATGAAAGAAGAGATTGATGCAGGCAAATTCATTATTTCTGCTTCTGTTCTTTCTGTTTTGATATTAGTCTATTTTCTCCCAATAAACTATCCTATTGCATACCTCCCAACTTTTGCCATTTGTGGTAATGTAATTTTCCTGTCATCTTTTATAAAATACTGGAGTACCCATCTGTTGTACGGGTAGGGATAAAATAGCTTCCTTCAGAAGAAAACACTGACTGTAAACAGCAAAGCCCCATGAAAGACAAGGGAATCTTCTAGTGGTCCTTTATCAGATTATATTTTCTGGTGCCAGGGCAGCCCATCCTGCTTGACCTTTTTTACTTATGTGCATGAGACAAACAGTAGATCCTAATCAGTCATATGATAAAATTCTGGGTTTTTTTTTCTTGCATATTAAACTAGGATATTTTAATGCAAATACTCTGATTTCAATTTATTGAAATCAAGGAAATAAACATAAAAAAATGAAAACAAATGACGTAATTTAGTCAGATATCTTGAAAGATCACGCACCACATTATGTGTCTCAGAGACTGGCTTCAGAAGTCAGCTGCTGGCCTCAGAGACATGACTGACCTTAAAATGCAGGTGACAATGATACCCCTTTTCCTCAGAGATTGCAGCAAATCACAACTCGAAATCTCACAAAAACAAATCACAACAACAGAGTCTCACTCTGTCACCCAGCCTGGAGTGCAGTGGCACGATCTTGGCTGGCTCACTGCAACCTACGACTCCCAGGTTCAAACGATTCTCCTGCCTCAGCCTCCCGAGTAGCTGGGATCAACAGGTGCCTGCCACCATGGTCAACAAATTTTTGTATTTTTAGTAGAGATGGGGTCTCACCATGTTGGTCAGGTTGTTCTCAAACTCCTGACCTCAAGTGATCCGCACGCCTCAGCCTCCCAAAGTGCTGGGATTACAGGCGTGAGCCAGCAAATCACAACTCTATCCAGAAGATGCTCCCAAATCTGACATCCCGGGGATAAGATCAGCCACCTCCTTGGATGTGTTGAAGTATCTTTATCTCAGCTGTTTTGCCAAATAAGCACATGGAGCTGATTTCGATTGTGCACTGCAGATCAGCAAAAATCTTTCTACGTGCACAGTGCATAAGCTTGAGAAAATATCCTTTATCTTATGGAAAAAGTTGTACTGTTGAATTTATTTTTAATATTATCACGTTGCAATTGTTAGATTAGATTTTTTTTAACCTTTAAGCTCAAAGGTACATGTGCAGGATGTGCATGTTAGTTACATAAGTAAACGTGTGTCATGGAGGTTTGTTGTACAGATTATTTCATCACTCAGGTATTAAGCCTAGTAGCTATTAGTTATTTTTCTTGATACTCTCCTTCCTCCCATTCTCCGCCTTCCAGTAGGCCCCAGTGTGTGTTGTTCCCTGTATGTATTCATGCGTTCTTATGACTTAGCTCCCACTTATATGTAAGAAAATGCTATATTTGGTTTTCTCTCCTGCATTAGTTTGCCAAGGATAATGACTTCCAGCTCCATTCATGTGCCTACAAAGGACACGATCTCATTCTTTTTTACAGCTGCATGGTATTCGATGGTGTATATGTACCACATTTTCTTTATCTAGTCTGTATGAGAATATAGAAGGGAAGACAGAGAGTAATGGAAGATAAGAGCTAAAGCCCCACCAAACCATCTTAATTTTTGCCACCAACTTAGGATACTTCCCTCATCTCACATGTCAACCAAAACTGCAGCTGTCTGATCCACCGTCTCATGTCCAGGCCAAGTGGCCTCTCAACATCTGTAATACCATAATAGCTTCCTCCTTGGATGTCCTGCCTCTCCCAGGCCAGTTCCCCACCACAGCTAGAGGGCCGAAGTCCTAGCAGGCGCCATGATGACGGACGCAGAGAATGCCGGAAGCAGATGATGCCGGAAGCAGAGGATGCCGGATGCAGCGTCAGGAGCTGAGGAAAGCAGGCGGCCTGCAGCAGCCGATGATGGCAAGAAAATGGGTCCCTGGAGCCTGTAGGAGCAACAGTCCTGCAGATACCTTGTTTTCTGCCTGAGGCTTTCTGCCCTCCAGAACTGTAAAAGAATAAATTCCTGTTGTTTAAGTTCCCACGTTCATGGTAATTTTTAAAGCAGCAATGGGAGACTTTACAGTACTCGATACATGAAGGTTTTATATATAATTTTTAAAAACCAGTGAATTCAAAACAACTGACATATCTTTAGGGTCAATGAAATTTTAAACAACGACGGCAAACATTTTGTTAGTGTCCATACCTTATTACATAATTATTAATAACATTAAGTGTACCATCTTTTCAGTATTTAAGTGAAAATTTACAATCATTCAGTAAGGAGGGCTCTCTGATGACCATAGGGTTCTTTTTACTTGGTACCTGAAATTGTGAAAACAGAAAATCATAAAGGCTATCTTTTTCCAAAAAAGCCCTGGCTGGAAAAAAATAACAAGGTCATGGGTGATAAGCCTAAAGTTCCAGATTGAAATAAAGACTGTGAAAGAATAAGAGACTCTTGACCAGGGGCTAGGAGAAGGAAAAGACCACTGCTACCCACTAACAGAAAGAGGCTAAGGAGTATTCAGTACCAGCTAGTAAACTGAAGATAAAACCAGATTTGGAGTCCTATGAATAAAAGCAAGTTTCATTTAAGTCTCTGCTAACAAGGGCAACTAACTTTCCTGTACCAGTTGAAGTTTTGTTATACTGGTTTGAAAGATTGCTGATTTATAACTTTGAGATTTAAAACACTTGCTATAAGAATAGATTCGTTAAAATGTTTGTTGTAGCAAAGAGAAATAGTTGTGGAAGATGCTTCCTGGGAGATGGTTTGAACCTGGCAACTCATAATGATTAGCTTACAATGACTTCACTGATCTGTGTCTAATCAAAACATGAGGAGTCTCTGAAAATTAGAAACATAGCTAAGTTATCCTCCCTTGTAAAATCTATTATACAGGTGAAAATAAAGTGACTCTAACGATGCATAATCTCAACTTGTTTAAGTAATAATAAAATTTTTTCTTTTTTTTTTTGAGACAGAAGCTCGCTCTGTTGCCCAGGCAGGAGTGCAGTGGCACAATCTTGGCTCACTGCAACCTCCACCTCCTGGGTTCAAGCGATTCTCTTGCCTCAGCCTCCCAAATAGCTGGGACTACAGGTGCGTGCCACCACACCCAGCTAATTTTTTGTATTTTTAGTAAAGATAGGTTTCACCATGTTGGCCAGGCTATAAATAATTACTAAATGTCATATTCTTAAAGCTTCTCAGTGCTTAGGGTGAGAAAGCCTTCCCAAGGGAGTGTCTGTTCTCTTCTGCCTGGTAATGGAGCAGAGTCACTTGCCATGCTGTTCAGCACATCTCTCTCCATTTATTTTCTATTCTTTGAGACAATTATTCCTCATGTTCCAATATTCTTTTTCTTTTTACTGTCTGTTTTTCTCTCTTGAATAAATCTCTAACATCCCCCACAACTATCCCTTTTAAGTTTCAGATACCCAGACAACAAAACACATAACCAAGATGCTTGATCACACACATGTGCATGAATACACATACACACTTATACACCATGCATATATGTGTGTGTTTGCATACCAAAATCTTGCTTCGAAAACAGAAGAAGGCATGTAAATAACTGCTTGGAACTCATTGGCAGACAAAGAAACAGAGGAGATGTCAATTATTTAAGATAATCTCCAGGAAAGAAAATGGGTCTTTTCTCTTAGCATTGCTCCCCTTCCAGAGCAGGTTCAATCCTAAGAATTTTACCTTTATCCCACCTCTCTGCCACTGTTTCATTTTATGGCCTTAGGATTGTCATTTGGCTTTTCCTTGACCAGTTCTTTCCATAACACTTGCTGGCCTATGTTCCCTTCCTGATTTTTACTATTCTCTTGTCCTTGCTGACCTTGCTGTAACTGGCTTCTGTTTATTTCTCCAACTTGTCAAGAGCATTTGGAATCCCATTCCTACCCCACTAGGTTCTGTTTCCCTATCTGACTTTACGACATCCTCATGCAACGTGACCATGTACTCTACTCCATCATCCCAGTCACTGACGAAGAGCCCTGGGCACAGGGCTGACCCTGGCGATACAACACCTGTGTCTGCCAAGTTAATGGCATTCCATTATTAATTACTCATTAGGAGAAATGTAGAGGATGACAGGGGATAACACACACCTCTAACATTCCCAGACAGCGAAACAAGCATCTCATGGGCTTCTGTGGAAGTTCATTTACATAAGTGGTTCTTGATCCTGATCTTGCAGAAGTCTGACCCTTTGAGGATCAGATAAAAGCTATGGATTATCTTTTCCAAAAGCTGTGCACACACACATGCCACAGCATTTTGCATAAAATTTCAGAAGATTCAAGGATTTCCCTTGAAGTACATCTCTAGAACTCCTGGAGTCTAGAACATTCAGGTTAAGAGGATCTAGTGAAGATGCTTTTAAATATTGTAGCATATACATATCTTTAAAATAAATGTACATTAGATGCCAAAGAAAATATAATTTGAAGGATTTTCTTTAATCTAGATGATATCACCTATATACCTTAAAAATAATCTTGATCGACCTAAGCTCTCAGGCCAAAGAAAGAATTATTCATGCAACAAAATGAAAATGATTTTTTTCTGTTGTAAAAAGTAAAATTATTTTTTAAATTGTGGTAAAATACATATTTCATACAGTTTACCATCTTAGCCATGTAAGTGTATAGTTCAGTAGTGCTAAGGACCACAGTTGTGCAGCCAATCTCCAGAACTTTTTCATCTTAAAAAACTGAAACTCTATACTCATTATACCACTACACAATAACTCTCAATTACCCTCTTACCCCAGTCCCTAGCAACCAACATTTTACCTTCTAGTCTCTATGAATTTGACTACTCTAGGTAGTTCATAAGTATTTGTCTTTTTGTAACTGGCTTATTTCACTTAGCATCATGTCTCAAGGTCTTTCCATGTTGTCGCATGTGTCAGAATTTCATGTGTTTTCAAGGGCTGAATAATATTCTATTGCATGTTGCCTGTATATACTGTATCAATTTTTTTTTATTTTTTTGAGACGTAGTTTTGTTCTTGTTGTCCTGGCTGGAATGCAATGGTGAGATCTCGGCACACTGCAACTTCCACCTCCCGGATTCAAGCGATTCTCCTGCCTCAGCCTCCCAAGTAGCTGGGATTACAGGCGTGTACCACCATGCCCAGCTAATTTTTATATTTCTAGTAGAGACAGGTTTCATTATATTGGCTAGGCTGGCCTTGAACCCCTGACCTCAGGTAATCCACCTGCATCAGTTTCCCAAAATGCTGGGATTACAGGCATAAGCCACCATGCCCAGCCGCTGTATCAGATTTTTGTTTATCCATTCACACATCAATGATTACCTGGATTGTTTCCACCTTTTGGCCATTATAAATAATGCTGCTGTGAATATGGGTATGTAAAATTAAATTTTTAGCAAAGAAATCGTACTGCTGTGTAAATACTATTGTTTGTTTTAAATTTTTGAAACTTTTAAAAATAATTTCATTGTGAGGCACAACTGACAAAAAGAAAAGTATACAAAACAACTCAATGAATCATCAGGTAGCAAACAGTCGTATCACCACCACCCAAGTCAAGACACAGAGAAGGTTTCCATGTAGAGCTTGCTCTCTGAGGTTTGTCTACTACACAACACAGAGTTCCCATGGAAAATTAATTTGGTCTCCCCAAGAATGCTGTCAGACAGAGATCATTACTCCCATGTTCTAGGTTGAGTAAAGGGAAGCTTAGATAATGTCTTACAAGGTCACATAGCTAGTAAGTGATAGAAATAGGATTTTCAACATCAGCCTTTTTCACCACACCTCCATATGGGTTGGACTACGTACAGTCCAGCTGGTGCATTAAAACACATCAACTATATTAAAATCATCCAGAGGTATAAATGTGACTGATACTTGAATAATGATCACATTGTTTGTCCTTCTGATATTCTTCATTTGACTTTTGCCCACTGTTCTAATTTTGACCTTTAGAGTAATTTAAACATATGCAGTAACATTTCCACATGCAAGACCCTAAGTAGCTAAGGAAGGTGGGAACGTCCCCAGGAAGACTCAGTCCCAAGAATTCTCAGAATTCTGAGTTCTCTCAGGAAACAGCATCTCCAGGCAACTTACTCCCCTAACTTTCCTCTTGTGGTCACATTAGTCTATTAACACACCTAGTAAGTAAAGATATGTCCAGAACTGACATTGAATTTTAGATGTTCACTATTAACCCAAAGAACAATTCATTCACTCATTCAACAAATATTTATTTAGAGCTTTGCACTATTCCAGACTATACCTCCTCTGACCATACTTTTATTAACGCAGGGAAAGTTACAGGCACATTTTTATACTCTTGCCATGCTGTTGTCTTATACTGAACATGGGATCAAGTAAAATCTGGATGCGTTTCGCAGGAACTACTGCCAAGGCAGGTCCCCAGCATCCTATATTTATATAATTGGTTTTTTGAAATGATCTTTGTGTTGTCTTCACAGTAGATCACCAGGGTTTCATGTGGTAATATTTCAGAATTGGTATTTTGGTGGTTGATCAACAGAATCCAATAATATTTTTAAATGTTTTTGCAGACTTTAAAAGTAAAATTTTTATGTCTGTTTAGAAAGACTCTTTTCCTTCTTTAGATGCCTCTTCTTCCTTAAAAGCATACAAATGAAGTCCGTATAATTGTTCTCTGTTGTTATGGTTTGCCTCTTATAGCCATGTACTCTAACGATTGACTTCCTATGTGCTAAAAGTGGTAATTGATCTAACCTACATTACAATTGTTCAATATAAGAAATTAGATATTGAAGTGGCTTAATTTAGTGAGGAAGCACCTAATGAGTCAATGAGTTTATTCGGTTAATTCAGTGAAAAGTGCTAATGATTCAGAAAGTTTAAGTAGTTACTGTAATGCAGTCTGTAGGAAAGTACTAATAACCAACCTATGACCAACTGCCTCAAGAGCAGGGTTGCCAGAATTGGCAAGTAAGGATACAAAGCACTCCGTGAAATTTGCATTTCAAATTTGTTGTTCATCTGCAATTCAAATTTAACTGGTTGCCTTGTGTTTTATCTAGCAACTCTATTTAGCAGCCTTCAACATAGCAATGATTAATTAACAGAAGGCAGTAATACCAGGTTTACTTCTCCATGGGAATTCACTACCCACAAAAAGGGTAGCCAACGTATTTTGATGTTTGACTTCTGCAAAATTAGAAGACATAAGCCTTTTTTGGAAATGGCTTAAAAATAGAAGGGGCAGGATAAAACCGCAGATGCCAACTGTCATTTTCCACTCCATCCATTCATTTCATAAAATTATACAGCCAGAAAAAGTCAGTTAGTCCAAATCTATATACTTAGAAATGTCACAAGACCATGAAAGTATCTTACTTTTAAATAATTCCTCAGATTCTGACTTCGCATCTACTCAACCAATTTCATTTTGGATGCTGCAAGGTCTTCAGAGCTAGAAAGAATGCAGCAGTAAATCTGGCCATCAGGCAGCCAACAAAAAGGGCACACCAGGAAGCAGAGAAAGAGCTAATGCTGGAGATGGCCATGGAAGGGCATGGGTCGGGTTCTATGATGTCCTGGTGATAGAAGCATTCCAAAGCTGGACGATTCTGCAAATGGGAAAGGAGCTGGGGAAATCAAGAGGAGCATGGCCAGGAAAAATGTGTGTGACTAGGTATTCAAGGCGTAGAGGAGCATGAAAAATGGGGAAGCAAAACTCCATGAGAATTTTTGCTAGATTGCTAGTTTTTTAAGTTACATTCCACAGCTGGATGGGATAGAGTCCCAGTCATGATACCTCATGCCACCGGCCAACAGGGTTGATTGAGTCACAACCAGGCTTATGAAGTTGGCTCTGCCCCTTCTTCTCACTGCTTCAGCTGAATAGCACTTTAAACTGAACATTCTGGTAAAAATGACATCTTCTTAGAAATAAGAGCAATTTAAGCATAGGTGAGATTTGCAGTCTATAATAGAGAAATCCATAATTTATGGCGTTTTATAAGCTAAGTTTATCATTGCTAACACTGTTCTTTCTTTCATGCACACATTCCATCGACAAACAGCCAAAAACTTTTAAATAAACTGAAAGGATTCAATACATATTCATAGTTCTGTACTAATTGGCTCTAGAAATTGGGGCCTTTTTCTTTTGTTTTATGCTAATTAGGCTTGAAGTCATAATTTTCCCTAAACACATAAGCACTATTAAGCACCAACTCTGGGGTATTTAAAAAGTTACAACAGAGAGTTCAAAAGAGGAAAAAAAAACCATGGATATGACCTCCTTCCTTTCTTTAAAAGGACCTCAGTATAGTAGATGAAATAAGAGGTATTTATATGAAAAGTTGGCATATATTGCCTGTGCTTTTATGTAAAAGCTGCATTAGTATAAAAACAGTAAAGATTATAGAAATTCAAAGAATCCATATCACTTTCGATAGGGGTGGTCAAAATTTCGTTACAGTGAAAAAAGAGGGAATTGAACCTGGACTTAAACAGTTAAGATTCAAGTAAAACTGATTATTTGAGCATCTACTTAATGTGGAGAGTAGGCTTATTCACATATATTCTCTAAATTTATGTCATTTCATTCAAATATTAAAGCATACTGTTTACTAATAAAGCCTCAAACATTTACTTCTTCCATATTTCATATATAGGTAATGATATGGTTTGGCTGTGTCACCACCCAAATCTCACCTTGAATTGTAATAATCCTCACCTGTCAAGGGCAGGGCCAGGTGGACATAACTGAATCATGGGGGCACTTTCCCTGATACTGTTGCCGTGGTAGTGAGTAAGTCTCAAGAGATATAACAGTTTTATAAATAGGAGTTCCGCATAAGCTATCTTGCCAGCCGCCATGTAAGACCTGGCCTTGCTCCTCCTTGCCTTCTGCTGTAATTGTGAGGCCTCTCCAGGCATGTGGAACTGTGAGTCAATTAAACCACTTTGCTTTATAAATTACCCAGTCTTGGGTAAGTCTTCATTAGCAGCATGAGAACAGACTAATACAGGCAATGAGGTACGCTAGTAGAAATTAAGTCTGTACCGTGTTTGTTTTCCCTATTCTTTGGAAACAGATGTATCAGAAATTCATACACTCATTCGATTGGAGAGAAAATGGGGATTCTGTCTACAAAGAGCATAATCACTGAAAGTAGCCTGCCTGAAGGATAGTGTCCTGTTTCAACTTTGACATGTGGTGGCTCCTGAGGGTAAAGCATCAAAAAGAAGACAAGGGATGTTTGAGACACGTCCACATCCACCTATTTCCCTGTCTCAAGTAAATGTATGTCCTGGGAAGGGCAGACAGACATGTAATACGGAGAAGTGAGGTGGCTGGCTACGTTCAGTTCAGTAACTGGATATAGATACAGGTATTGGTTCTGAAGATTTTTTTAACATGGTAAAATATATATATAATCTACCTTTTTTTAGTCATTTGTGGCTGTACAGTTCAGCTACATTAAGCATATTCACATTGTTGTCCAACCAACACCACCATCCATCTCCAGAAAGATTTATTTTCCCAAACTAAAACTCCATACCCATTAAACACTCACTTCCTGTTTCCTATCCCACTCCAGGCCCTGGTAACTGCTGTTCTATTTTCTGTCTCTAGGAATTAGACTACTCGAGTATCTCGTAAAAGTGGAATCATACAATATTTCTGTGTGCCTGTTTATTTCACTTAGAATATTTTCCAATTCTTCCATGTCATAGCATGTATCAAAATTTTATTCCTTTTTAAGGGTTAATAATAGTATCAGAAGATGAAAAATGCCTACAGCAGCAAAAAGTAAGCCAAATGGATGTGAAGCCAACAAACTGCCTCCATGTTATATAAACATACATACCACATTTTATTTATCCACTTATTCATTAATGGACATTTAGCTACTATGAATTATACTGCTAGGAACAGTGATGTACAGATACCTGTTCAAGTCCCTGCTTTCAGGTTTTGGGGGTATATACCTAGAACTGAAATTGCTGGGTGATCATCTATATTTCAGTTGTGTGGAAACACCATACTGATTTCCACAGCAGTTGCACCAGCAAAGTACAAGAATTTCTATTCTTTCATATCCCTGTTGAACTTTTTACTTCCTTTATTGTTGTTGTTTTGATAATAGTTATCCTAATGGATGTAGTACTTCACTGTGGTTTTGAACAGCATTTCCCTAAAATAATCAGTGATGTTGAGTGTCTTTTACTGAGCTTATTGGCATGATTATGAAGATTTGAAAGTTACATTTTATAAACATAGCATCAACTCAAGCAGGTCAAAGATATAACATCTGTGAAGGCAAAAACGAATGAAAGAAACACAAACAGGTGACTTTTCAATACTATTGATCAGTATGCTATATTTAGTACTTAAATACTGAAAAATAAACTTTAAAATCCAAATATAGAATAAACAGTTAAGTGTATTAGAAAGCACTTACTGCAAAAGAACACTAAGTTATAAAAGTAGGAAGACTGGTAGGTAATACACCAAAATGTTTAAGGTGGTTATTTTTAAGTGTGTTTCATAAGTAAGTTTTGTCTTATTCTTTACACAGTCTTCATCACTGGCACTCAAGAAATATTTCTTGATTGAGTCACAAATTAATTTTTTTATAATAGTGTGTAATTATGAAATAATAAACACATTTGTTTTAAAAGAAAAAAAAAGTAAACCCCTAGTAAATTGGTTCTGCTGTACATTAAAATCATCTAGGGAGCTTTTAAAATAATATAAATGTGTGGTACTGCTCTTCATCAAAGATCATAATCTTTGGGGGTGGAGCCCAGGCATCTGTAATATTAATACACAATGAGAGTTGAGAATCACTCTTGTGAAAAATAAGCATGAATTAGGCCATCTTGGAAGGGTTCCCTTCATTGTCTGTTGCCGCAGTTGATTAAAGATGAACCACTCAACCAGCCTAAATTGTTGGCCCACAAAACCATGTGCAAACTATAATAGTTGTTTTAATGCTCTAAGTTCTGATGTGGTTACTTACACAACAACAAATAATCAAATCACTTAAAATTTTCCCCAATAAGAGCTTATTGTGTGTTAGGTACAATACAAGTGCTTAACATTCATTATCTCATTAAATTGTCATAACAAACCAATAAGGAAAATACATTATTTCAAATGAAAATAGGCTTGGGATGCTTAAATAATTTGCTCTTTAGCGTCCAATTCCAATCCCTAATATACTAACATTTGCCTAATATAAATTAGAGGAAATTAAGAGAGACAAATTGCATGATATTACATTGTAAATACATAATAAATACACAAATACACAAAAATTCATTGTAAATAATTCATCAGCATGCTTATTTTTCAACTAATTTAAACACTCAGCATTAGGTAGTCAGGTATGCCTACTTGGCATAACTGAATAATATACGTAATTTATATTGTACTCATTAGGTAACTTCTCATCATTCATCCTACTCACACCCACTTACCCTGCCAAGTCCGTTGTATGTGACTACACCTCCAGGTCCATGTGTACACATTCTTTAGCTCTTACTTATAAGTGAAAATATGAGCTATTTGCCTTTCTCTTTCTGACTTGTTTCACTTAAGATAATGGCCTCCAGTTCCATTCATGTTGCTGCAAAGTACATGATTCCATGTTTTATATGGTTACATGTAATTTCATTATGTATATATGCCAGTTTCTTTATCCAATCATTCAGTGATGGACACTTAGGTTGATTCCATATCTTTGCTATTATGAACAGTGCTGCAATAAACACAAAGTGCAAGTATCTTCTTGATATAATGATTTTTCCTTTGGGTAGATACCCAGCAGTGGAATTTTAAAACTGTAATAGAAATACAAACAGCAAAAAAAATAAAAATAAAAATAAAAATAAAAAAGCAGAAAAGATTTCAAGATATTTCACCAAAAAAATGAATATGAATAGCAAATAGGTAAATGAAAACATGTGCAACATCATTAACCATTAAGAATGTACAAATTAAAACCATTAAGACACCACTACACACCTATTAGAATTGTTAAAAATAAAAACACTAACTATTGCAAGAATTGGCCAGGATATTGTGTTGCTAATTGGGAATGTAAAATTATATAACCACTACAAAAACAGTTTTGCATTTTCAAGAAAGGCTGATCATACACTTCATATGGTCTAGCCATTCCACTCTTAGGTATTACCCAAAAGAAATTAAAGTTTATTATGAAATATTGAAAAAATGAAAAATGCATTTCTAAATAAGACTTGGGTAAAAGAAGAAATGAAAATAGAAATTTAATAAAATTCAAAAGTGAATGAAAATGAAGACATAACAAAATTTAGGGGATGCAGTTAAAGTAGCATACAAAGAAAATTTTATGGAACTAAAACAAAAAATGAAGAGCAAATGAAAAGCAAAGCAAGAAGAAAAAAGAAAATAATAACGATCAAGGTGAAGAATCACTGGTTGAGAAAACAGAACAATAGGAAAAAGACCATGAAACCACAACTTTGCTCTTTAAGATCAATAAAAATTGCACTGTCTTGTCAGACCGATCAGGAAATAAAGAGAAAGGATACAAATTACCAATGTCAGAAACAAGAGAGGTGACACCACTACACATTGCAGAGATACCAGAAGGATAAGAGAATATTCTGAGCAATTCTATAGCTATAAATTTGACAACTTAGATGAAATTTTAAAATTCTTGGAAAGGCTAAACAAAAGGACCTACTAAATTTCAAGCCAGAGAAAAAAGAAAACTTGAATAGTCTTACGTCTATTGAAGAAACTGATTTTGCATTAAACAAACCTCACATGAAGAGAAATGTAGGCCAGATGTCTTCACTAATGAAGTCTATCAAACATTTAAGAAATAAACAAAAGAAATTCTACACAAATGCTTGAGAAAAGTGAAGACAAGGCAATACTTCCAATTTCTTTTTTTTCAGCCATTATTACTTTGATGCAAAAACAAGACAAATATATTATAAGAAAAGAAAACTGAAAGTGAATATAACTTAAGAACACAGAAATGTTAGTAAATAGAATTCAACAATATGTCAAATAACTATACATCGTGACTGAATAGGGTTTCATCTTAGGAGTGCAAGTTTGATTTAACCTTTCAAAATCAAACATGTTAAGAGAGTGAAAAAGAGAAACTAATACCTCACAAGGTTTCAAATAAAAGCATATGACAAAAATCTAAAATCTACCTCATACAGTCCCACAGCAAATTAGGAATAACAGAGAACTTTCTCAGCCTGATAAAGATCATCTATGAAAAACTACAGTTAACATCACATTTAATGATGAAGACTGCCTACTTTGCCTCTGAGATTGAGCTTAATGTTAAGTCTTACCACTTCCACTCAACATTATACTGGAGCTGACAGCCAGTGCAATGTCAAGAAACATAAAATGCATAAGATTAGAAAAAAAATAGAAAATTTCTATTCTCAAATGACATGAGAAATTTCTCCATAGAAATTTCTACAGAATCTACAAAAATGTCATTAAAACTAATAAGTAAATTTAACAATTATCTCAGTTATAAAGTCAATATACAAAATATCTAAAATTGGAATTAAGAAACACCATTTGCAATAAATCAAACATATAAAATATGCAAAAATAAATTTTACAAACAGTTTCTGAGAATTGTACACTGAAAAGTATTAAATATTTCTGAGTGAAATTAGAGAAGAAAGACCTAAATAAATGGAGCAATATTTGCTCTGGAATTGGAAGACATAACATTATTAAAAGGTCATTGCTCCCCAAAGTAATCTACAGATTGTCGATCGATCAAAATCTCAGAAGATGGTGATAGAAACTGACGAGCAAATTCTAAGATTCATGTGACAATGCAGAGGACCTGAAGTAGGCAAAAAAAAAATTGAAAATGTAGTACAAAATTAAAAGACTAACACCACCTGACTTCGGGTCTTATTGTAAAGCTACAGAAATCAAGACAATGTGGAACTGACATCAAGATAAACAAATATATCAATGGAACAAAATGAGGGTAAATTCACAAACATGTTGACAACTGAGTTTTTGACTAAGAATCAATTTAATTGATAAAGGACGGTCTTTTAAACAAACGGTTCTGGAATGACTATACATTATAAAAATATGACTGTGGTCTATATCTTGCATCTCTTGCACCACATATAAAAATGAACTTGAAATGGATCTCACCACTAAATGTAATACCTAACACTGAAACTTTGAAAAAGCACTTATAGAAGAAAACATAAGAGAAAATCTTTGTAATCTTGGCTTAGACAAAAATTTCTTAGATAATAATACAAAAATCTATAAAAATCTATAAAAGACTTCATTTATTTTGACTTTGTCAAAATAAAAAAATTAAAGACTTCAAATTTAAAGATTTTTTAACAAGCCAAATATTGAGAGAATATCTTGCAAATCACATGTTTGATATATGATATATTCTTGTATCTAGGAGATATATAAAAATTTTCAAAACTCAGTAAAGAAAGCAATCAAATTAAAAATACTATGCAAAAGATTTAAACAAACACTTCATCAAAGAAAATACTTGAGTGGCAAATAAGCATGAAAAGATGTGCAACATTTTTAGTCATCTGGGAAATGCAAAATGAAACCAAAATGAGATACTACTACAAACCCATCAGAATGTCTAAACTTAAAAAGGCTAATCATACCAAATACTGGTGAAGGTTGGGAATAACTGAAACTCCCATGCACCGCTTCTGGGAACATAAAATGGTAACCATTTTGGAAAAGATTTTGGTGATTTTTAAAATTGAAACATAAGCTCATCATATGACTAAGCTACTCCACTCCTAGAAATGAAAGCATATGTCTGTTCAATAATTAGTACACAATATTCAGAGTAACTTTCTTTATTATAACAGTGCAATAGCCAAAAATGTGAGAAAAACAATGTCAATCAACAGGTAAATGGGCAAATACTGTGGTAAATTTACACACCCATATACAGCTGTGCAACTTTCTAGTGGGTAGATTTACCACAGTGTTTACCCATTTACCTGACCATTTGCTTTTATCACGTTAAATACACCAGCAACATGAAAAAATTTTTAAAATAATTATGTTTAAAAAACAAGCCAGTGTAAGGAGTGCATTCTATATGATTCCATCCAAGTACATTCTACAAAATGCAAACTAATCTAGAGTGGAAGGAAGCAGATGAGCAGTTTCTTGAGGCTGGGAAAGAGGGGGGAAGGTGCTGCAAAGCAGCACAGAGAACTTTTCGGGGAATTTCTGTGTTTACTATCGTTACTGTGGTGATGGTACTGAGGTATACAAAGACGCTAAAATTCACAAACATTTATATGCCAGATACAAGCAGTTTATTGTATGTTGATTATGCCTCAATAAATCCACATAAAAAAGAAACCCAAATTAACCCAAAATTATTTGTAGGGGTAAAGTAAATGCATCAGAATACAGGTAGACAAGGAGATACTGGAAATCTTGAACAGTATCAGTAATGCTTTGCTAAGCACTGGTGCAGGGGGTCTAAAGGTGCTCAGTTCATAATTCTGCTTCACAACGTGCACATGCACTATAAACTCTAGTATCTATAAAACAGTAAAAATATTGATCCTTATATACAATTAAAATGGCCTCTATTTCACAATGACAAATATATGTGTCTATGTGTATGTATCTATGTGTAAGTGTGTATGTGTATACGTATATGTATTGAAAGGTGTATCTGGCATCAAGGGGAAGAATAAAAATAAAAATAAAATGACAAAAATGTCTCACATGAACTAATGGCAATATTGTGTCCTCAACTAGTAAGTATGATTAATTCAACTTTTGCATCTGATGTAAAACAAAACAAAACAAAACAAAACAAAATTACTACTGTTGCTTTAATCCACTGGGTGATTTCCTAGTAATTTAATTTAAAAAACTGGCTTAAGAACTAAGCAGAACCAGGATATTTTAATTTGGAAAAAAAAAAAAAAAAACTATCCATGAATACAAAAGTAATAACATTATTTTAAAATTAAATGACTGATTTCAGAAGGAAATGTTTTCAACTTTATTAGTGCCAGCCAAATAATGGGTTAGCTAGAGCCCTCATGTCACAGCTCCTGGAAGACTTCAGGCTCTCAATTTAAGCTCTTTGAATGTAAAGAGAGCCAGACAAACAGCTTTTCTTCCCTAACACTCCATTTGGCTGGTTAACACAAGTTATCGATTCTGGGATTTAGGGTTGCCAAATGCTTTCTTAAGAGCTCTGTGCTATTGACTATCTTCGTTTGCTCTGCACTTCTTTTCTTAGTCTTGGGTAAAATTTAAAATTCTTTGTACCATTTTTCAACTTATCTCGACGCAAACAGTATCAATTTACAATAAAACTGTCAATGGCTCACTAGTGACCTAATCTCAAAGGATCAGGAACACTGCCTCAGACGTCTCTTTTCTATGTTCCAAGGGTCTACAGAGGTTGTACCACAACTAGATGGTGAAGCCCAGTCTGTAATCCAGCAGGACCGTGGGATGCTACTGGTGACACCCGCAAACTAAGTCCGCAGCACAGTTCTGCAGTTTCCCGGAAAGCTCAGCCCAGCAAGCTTCCTGAATTTCACATTCGTTTTTCACAACATACATGTTAGTAGATATTTTTAACATACATAAGTCTATTTAGGGGAAATTATTAGCATCATTATTGGCAACTTAAAATTTATTATTTTGCAAGTTGTATGCCCTTTAGCCCTTCAGAAGTGACTTTGTAACAGTTTAAAATATTATTTTCTTTAGGTAAAGAGTCATATTTGAAAAAAATAAGTCAAACAAATTGTATACATTTTATACATTTGTTGAAAACCTTATTCTTAGAGACTGTAATCCAATGGAGATCTTTGCAAACATCCGTGGTCATGTTTAAAGGTGACGGCACACATAATAGCCATCAGAGCTCAGTAAAACATAAGTCAGCAAATCAGAGGCCACTCATAGAAGGAGTCCAAATTCCTTTAATGCAGGATGAATAACTTGTAAAATCCAAACATTCACATTCTAATACTCTGAATGAATGTTGAGTAGGGAGGAGACGAAGCTTAGAAGCAAAAGGAAGCTTGCATCTTTTGACCTCCAGCATTGTTGAAGTTACACCAAATTAAGGCAAAAATAATAGTTATGTTAGAAGACAAATTAAATACATGAATCATAATGTAGAACTGATTTTTGAAGAAATGATATTCAATGTTCCCAGGGATTATAAGTCAGACAAAATTAAGTCATGTAGCATTTTAATGTAATATTTTGCATGATACATTTACCTACAGGCTTATCCTAAAGCAATATGTTTGCACTTTTATCATTTGCCTTAGGATGAAAAAAAAAAATCAACGAATTTAAAAGTTTTAAACCTCTTTAATATTTGCACAATATTAGATGTGCTATAATCTCATATAAAACTACCTCCTAGAGAGCTTTTGAGAATTGCTTTTGCCTGGGGTCTCTGGTACTAATACTTCAAGAGATTAGAAACATCTTACTTAAAAAGAGTATTCTTTTTGCCCAATAAAATCAAACAAGCTTTGTTAAACACTGAGGCAGAAGAGATGTTATAAATCAATGATATTCCCCTGAACTGCCCAAGGTTCGCATCATAGATTAAAAACCAATCTCAGAATTGAAAAAGCTACAGGGCCACGTATCTGTCACAACACTAATTTACTGAACTTAGGAAGAAAATAACATTAGCATAGATTTAAATAGTTTTCTATGCAATATGCAATGAATGGATGTACTGACTTGCTTGGGGTTTATGAAAACAACAACTGACAATGAGTATCATCCTAAATAAAGAGGTGAGTCAGGTTTAAAATTACATGACTACGTAATTCCTACATTTTTTAAAAGAATAATTTAGACCAAAACTTTCCTCTAAACTCTACCCCATTATCACAGATTCTTTTCCTTGCATTCTTTTCAATGCTATTTATCTGCTATGAATAATATTTCCATGTTTAAAACATTCTATTATTTTATGACCAAACAAACCCTAAGATTTAAACAATGCTCATCTAACAGGAAATATCACCCTTCCAGTCTAACCTTTATACGCTTTTGTTTTCCTCCTTCTTTTCCTCTCTGAATATGGAAAACTAGTGCCATTTATATGCTGAATATTGATCAGAAGAGAAAAATGTATGAGGTGTGAGTCATATTGTGACTATGGTGATTTTCCATTCACTCAGTATTACTCACCACATCAATCACTTAATCCTGTAGCATAAGTTCTTTTTTGCTTACGATGGAAAGTTTTGTTGTTGTTGTTGTTTTGAAAAAAGACATGAGTAATCTGATTTTCTTTGGACTTCACAAAATCCAAGAAAGAAGATTTACTGAAAATTCATTTCTTAAAAAATGTTAGGTCTTTGATAATGGTTTTCTTTACAGTTTCAATGTCAGGTTTTGGTCATCTCTGTGTGTACATAATATGAATGGAAAGTTTTTTTGGAGATTGGACCGTTACGATTTTTGGAAGTGTCTACTGTCAAGTAGCTCATGATTTCCAAGGTCTTATCTTTCCACTGGGTGGATGGGCCAAGGGAACACCAAGAAACATAATGGAGTTCTCAGAGAATCACCAGAGTCTGTCCCAGTGTTTCTCAATGGACTGCAAACAGGTCTGCGGGCTTGGATCACCCCTGGAGATGGACATGGCCATTTACGTGGGCAGGGCAAGGGATGCTGGCCACACTGCAAGGCCCTGAATGTTCCCATGTGAAAAAAGAAACTGTTCCTCAAACAGCACCACTGTTGGGTGTGGTGGCTCACACCTGTAATCCCAGCATTTTGAGAGGCCAAGGTGGGCGGATCACGAAGTCAAGAGATCAAGACCATCCTGGCCAACATGGTGATACTCTGTCTCTACCACAAATACAAAACCTTATTGGGCATGGTGGTGCACACCTGTAGTCCTAGCTACTCAGGAGGCTGAGGCAGGAGAATCGCTTGAACCCAAGAGACGGGAGACGGAGGTTGCAGTGAGCCGAGACTACGCCACTGCACTGCAGCCTGGCAACAGAGCAAGATTCAGTCACAAACAAACAAACAAAAACAGCAAAACAAGCACACATGAGAAGCCCTACTTGTTCTGTGAACATAGTCATTCCTGCCTTTCCTTCACAGTAATTCAAAAGTATGTACTGAACAACTAATGTGTAGTAGACTTTAAAAAGATGGATGAATAAGAAACAGCTCCTTCCTTCAAAGGTCTCCCTATCTACAGGAGAAAAGAGACCGGTAAATAAAGGGCCGCGCAGACATATCTTAAAAGTGCTGAGCTAGCAGCGGGACAAAAGAATAAAGGAAGAAATGGGAGCTCTGATACTAAAGCCTTCAGCTCCTCCTGGAAAGAGGAACAAAGCCTTGGTGAAGCTTCAGAGAAGAGGGAACAATTAAAACAGGCTCCAGGGATGAGGAGAATGGACTGGACAGAAGAGGGGTGACTGGCTGGCAAGGCAGGTGTACCTCCAAGCACAGAAGGCAGCCAATAGTCATGCCCAGTTCCTGGGCCAGAGAGCAGGGGGGTGGTGCCAGGGCCCCTCCTACACGGCTGGAGTTTGTCTTCTTCTCTAGTTCATTCCATGTTCTAAACACAACAAATCACATCACCCACAGGTGTTAGGACCAAGAATATTAAGGTCCTGAACTAAAACGCCAATATTTGCTAAAATGGCATTTCCTCATTTATGTATATAAGTGTGTACCTGTATGTATTCGGGTACTTCTATAAAATCTGCCATTTCTTAACTTCCTAAGTATAATGGCTAACTCCTTTATTATAGACAAAATAAATAATTGCACAGACATAATCCAACATCATGGGTTTGATTTTCTTACGGGTAGAACAGCTCCAGCCATATAAATGCAGTGTGAGAGTGAAAAGGAGGATGGAAGAGCGGGTGCAGCACGGGGGACCCAGGAGGCCTTGGGCCAAGGTCTGGACCCACAAAAGCAGTGGAAGTGGAAGGTGGTAGCTCTGATAGTCAGTGGGCCTATACACACAAAGAAAGCTTTACTCTCCAGCTCCAAAGCTTTCCATATAGATGGCTCCTTTTAGTACTACAGGATCCTAAGGAGAGATGTCAAAACTGTTTAACAACTGTTGCAGCACTACTGGGTTGGATGGGACTCTGTAAGCAAGTTCCTACCTCTTGAGCATCAGCTCTGGACTTGGTGATGACTTTTCTCTGTCAAGGAGATTTTCAGTATTTGCAGTACGTTAATTGTATGCATGAAATATATCTTTATGTACTGTTTTGTTTATTTTTGAGAGGAATATAAAGGGGAACTAAGAACAAACTTTTGCTCTAAGCCCTTCTCTAGAAAGAATTCTAGAGTAACAGGATCTTTAAATTTCAAAGGAAGCCAAAAAATAAAAAAAAAAAATTCAATAATTTTGTACATTTTATATATGTTTTTGTAGAATAAAATAAATCCTGTAAAACAACAGAAAGATAATTTAAGTACTTGGAAATCTATATCAATATAGCCAAGATAATGGAGGTAAACTAACTTGATCAGAGAAAACAAAAGTTGGAAAACACTGAGGGGTCATCTTGTCAGCCTATCAGAAATGGGATCCCATCTACAGCATCACAGCAAGTCAACAACCAATTTCTTCTTAAGGCTTTCCAACAACAGGAACTGTGCCATCTTACAAGGCAGTCCATCCTATCAATGAATAGCTGTAGGTCTTAGAAAGTTCCCCTCAGGAAAGAAATCTGTTCCTGCATACCTTTCATCTATCAATCCAAGTTTTCTCCTCTGGTGTCCTAAAGAGCAAGTCAGCTCTTTTGAAAATGATGTCTCTTCTCTGATTTTCACTGTTTATCATGTGCCTCTATAATTATGCTCTTTTCCATGATTTATAGGCACATTGCCGATGTGATGTGGGGTCTCTGCATTTTTTCTTGGTGCTGTCCTGGGAAGCGGCATAGTATGTGGTATCCTCTGAAACTGCGGACTGCAGGCCCAAATGGGCTGCGGAAAGGGGACCTTCTTTATATATGTACATAAGTTTTGAGCAATAAAAAAATTTTATTCTATCTGGTATTTGTTCAGTAGCTTTTTATAAAAGAAAGCAAACAGCTTCACCTTTGTTTCTGTTATATATCATCCTGTTGGTTCAGCCCATAATTCCAACTATAAAGGCTGAAACCAAATTCTAGATATTGAATCTGTCACTCAGGGCATCCGTTGTTCCTGCAAGCTCTGAACCAAGTCTGCTAAGCATTCCTTCTGTGTTTTGTACAAACAGACGGAAATAGTCTGAAACAAAAAGAAACTAAACAGGTAGCACTTTCACATCCCACTAGAGATTTCCTTCTGCTTCAACTGTGCCATTGTATTTAAGTGAAGTTCGTCTGGAAGTTACAAAGCCCCCTGTTACTCTGCTGTCCTATGAAAGGCTGTGAAGAAGGTGCATGTGTGGAAGTGCCAGCCACTTCACTGACACACTCACCTTCGCAGCCTAAGCAAGGGTGTTGATCCCACTTGACACATCAGGAAGGTTGTGGAGGCGTTCAACAGCTTACCTAAAGCCACTGAGTGGGTGGGAGGCAGGTGAGTGACTGCAATACAGACCCCATGGGTCCTTCACTTACAAACACATCAAGAGAAGACACAGTGGTGATGCCCAGATACATCATTTCAGGTTTTCCATCGCTCTATTACGATTTTTAAAATGACAATTTCAGGCTGGGCACAGTGGCTCACTCCTGTAATCCCAGCACTTTGGGAGGCCAAGGCAGGCAAGATCACTTGAGGTCCGGAATTCAAGACCAGCCTGGCCAACGTGGTGAAACCCCATCTCTACTAAAAATAATAATAATAATAATAATAATAATAACAACAACAATAATAATAATAAACAATTAGCCAAGAGAATTCTATCACAAGAACCACAAGGATGATTTCTGACCCGCCATAATTCAATTGCCCCCCACCAGGCCCCTCCTCCAGCAATGGGAATCATAATTTAACAGGAGATTTGGGTGGAGACCCAGGGCCAAACCATATCAACCATCAATCTTAAACAGTGGGTTTAACTTTCCTTTCAGGTCTCAGAAAAGTCCACAGGACAGTAAAATATGCCTGCTTCATCATTTCATTCATGTATCCATCCCTTCATTCTTTCATGCTGTAAACAACATAAACTGTAGCTCATTCCTCTCTTCTGCTCTATGAAAACATTTTTACAGCTTCCCATCTTTCTTCCTACTTATCCTTGGTTACTTGTCATTTCCTCAGCATTTGTACTTCCCCTTTCAAAATGTGAGCTCAGTGGACAGCACCTAAATTGGTTTTGTTAGATATCACCCCATTTTTCTTTCTGAGTATCATCACATGTCAGTGAATAGTTGGAATTTCTTCTTCTGGAACCTTAAATCAAATTCCTTCAGAGGATCTAGATGCTGCTTTTTCTCGAAGTGTGGAGGCCAGTTTTCCTAAAAGCCATGGTGCGTGTTTGATTGGCCTGGCATTTTCTTTCTTGCTGACTGAGACCTCCGTAGCGGTGGGGTTATTGTCTCTGACACTGCAACTCAGTCTGAAATACGTGTTCCCCTTGTAGCTTTCTCCGCCATTTTTGAGCAGGCATGTTAACCAATAAAGTCAAAATTTTAATGACTTTCAGTGGGATGTATTCAGATATTTGTTCACTCAATAAGTATTGATCAATTTCTTGCAAAATGCCAGTCCTGTGACCTATGTAGTTAAAATGTCACCCCTACTCTTCCTTCCCAAGAACTCTGCCATCTGCTCTTTAAAGGTGAAAAATGCTGGCTCAGCTCAACCAGAATTAATCCAGGCATGTGCTTTTTTTGGCTAACATGTTGCATTACAAAACGAAGTCATTTCTCCAAAATTTCACATACAAGATTTCACATACAATTCCAAATTATTAATTGCTCTTGAAGAACTGGAAGACAACTCTGAGGCTGTATATCCATAGGGCCAAAACCAGTGAGAGACAAGCAGCAGCTTCCCCTGCAGAAAGACTTTATTTCTCCATGTGAATGAAGATAAGTTCTCCAGGAGCAATGTCAACACAGCACACAACCTGGCCTGCGCCCTTCTCTCTCCTGAGCCCTGTAGGCATCCAGGTTTATACCTCCTGCCCTAAGTAAAGCCTCAACCCTCCTCTCCTTTAGGACTCACGTAAATTATCTCTGCCATTCCTGCTCCCTTGGATTGGTAAGTTATCGTATCAGTATAAACCCATGCCACCACTAGCACATATGGCCCTTCGTGAAAAATTGGAAAAAGGCACCCTTATTCTACTTTATATCCATCTGTTAGAAAACTGCTGTGAAATACTGATTTTGTCATATCAAGTTACATGGCTTCTTTATCCCAGAAATTTTTCATAATAAATAACCAACAGCAAATCTGTGAATCACACTGCGTGAATGGTGTCCCTCCACACGGGACACTGGCAGGCAGGGCCCAGACTGTACCAACATCCATGATAGCCCCCAGCCCACGCCTGCTTGTCACCTACTGCAGTTCCATCCAACAGCACCACCACCACCACTTCCCTGTCCCACACACAGCTTCGTGAAGGCCGTTATGCCGAGGGGAGGTTTTTTCCTTCCAACTATTATTTCTACGACATTTTTTCCTTCTAAAAATTGCTCTCCAAATATTTCACCCTGCACAGGGCTCTACATGCTGCTATTTGAAAAATCAGTAGCAGAATCTTCACCAACCTCCCAAACAGATATTTTGAGATAATATTAAGGGGAGTTTATTTCTACAAAGAAATATTTTTGCCCGTTACTATACTTTTTCCTATTTTGAGTTTTAACTAGAGAAAGAGACCCTTATATTCTTGATGTGAAAAGGGACAAGTTACTCTTTCTCTGCTACTCTCTTTTTACAAAAAATAAAGCAAATAAAATGCCACATTAAAATCTTTTTTTTTTTTTTTTTTTTTTAAACAGGGTCTCACTGTCCCTCAGGCTGGAGTGCACATGCAGGCACACCTCTTGTCATTGTGCTTCGAGTTGTTGCGCTTTGCAGATACTGCATTTTTAAACAGATTGGAGGTTTATGATGGCCGTGCATCAAGCAAGTCCACAGGAGACATTTTGCCAATAGCCGTGTGCTCACTTCATGTTTCTGCATTATATTTTGGTAATTCATATAATATTTCAAACTTTTCCACTATTATTATATCTGTTATTGTGATCTATGATCCATGATGACTGATATTAATATTGTATTGTTTTGGGGCACCACCAACCATGCCTATATAAAACAGGGAACTTATAAATGTTATATGTGTTCTGACTGTCATGCCAACTGCCTGTCACACTGTGTCTGTCTTCCTCCTCAGGTGGGCCTCCCTATACCCTGAGACACAACTATATTATATTAGACCAATTCATAATGCTATGATGGCTTCTAAGTGTTCAAGTGAAAGGAAGAGTTGCATGTCTCTCACTTTAAATCAAAAGCTAGAAATGATTTTTAAAAAAGGAAGGAAGGCATGTTGAAAGCCAAGACAGGCTTTGCACCAGGTTGACTGCACCAACCAGTTAGCCAAGTTGTGAATGCAAAGAAAACTTCATGAAGGCAATGAAAAGTGCTACTCCAGTGAACATACAAACGAAATGAAAGCAAACAGCCATATTGCTGATACGGAGAAAGTCTGAGTTATCTGGGTGCAAGATCAAAACAACCACAACATTCCCTTAAGCCAAAGCCTAATCTAAAGCAAGGTCCCAACTCCCTACAAATCTGTGAAGGCTGAGAGAGGTGAGGAAGCTGTAAAAGACAAGGTTGAAGCTAGCAGAGGTTGGTTCATGAGGTTTAAGGAAAGAAACTGTCTCCATCATGTAAAAGTGAGAGGTGAAGCAACGAATGCTGATGTAGAAGCTGCAGCAGGTTATCCAGAGCATCTAGCTAAGCTTGGATGCACCAAACAACAGATATTCAGTGTAGAGGAAACAGCCTTCTATTGTAAGAAGATGCCATCTGGGACTTTCCTAGCTAGAGAGGAAAAGTCAAGGCATGGCTTCGAAGCTTCCAAGGGCAGTCTGATTATCTTATTAGGGGCAAATGTGGTTGGTGACTTTAAGTTGAAGCCAGTACTCATTTCCATTAAAATCCTAGGGCCTATCATGCTGAAATTTCTATGGCCATGCTCTATAAATGGGAAAAAAGCCTATATGGGAGCATATCTGTTTACAGTGTGTTTTACCGAATATTTTAAGTGCACTGTTGAGAACTTCAGCTCGGAATATTACTGCTTATTGAGAATGCAGCTGGTCACCCGAAAGATATACAAGGAGATTAATTGTGTTTTCATGCCTACTAACTCAACATCCATTCTGTATTCCATGGATTGAGGAGCAATTTTAACTTTTAAGTCTTATTATTTAAGAAATATGTTTCATAAGGCTATAGCTATCACAGATATTGAGTCTTCTTATGGAGCTTGGCAAAGATCTTTGAAAACCTTCTGGAAAGGATTCCTCATCCTAGGTGCTCTAACAACATTCATGATTCCTGGGAGGAGATCAAAATATCAATATAAACAGGAATTAGAAGATGTGGTTTCCATCTTTCAATGACTTACTCCTCACTGGAGGAAGTCACTGCAGATGTGGTAAAAATAACAAGAGAATGAGAACTAGAAGTAGAGCCTGAAGATGTGACCAAATTGCTGCCATCTCATTACCCGAATAGATGAGGAGTTGTTTCTTACGGATGATTTCGTTTTTGTTTTTGAGACAGAGTCTTGCTCTGTCCCCCAGGCTGGAGTGCAGTGGTGTGATCTCAGCTCACTGTAACCTCCACCTCCTGGGTTAAAGCAATTTTCCTGCCTCAGTCTCCCGAGTACCTGTGATTATAGTTGCATGGCACCACGTCTGGCTAATTTTTTTCTTTTTCTTTTTTTTTTTTTTTAATTTTTGTATTTTTAGTAGAGACGGGGTTTCACTATGTTAGGTAGGCTGGTCTTGAACTCCTGACCTCAGGTGATCTGCCTGCCTCAGCCTCCCAAAGTGCTGGGACTACAGGCGTGAGCCATTGCACCTGACCTGTAGACTTGTTTTGAGACATAATGCTATCGCATAATTAATAGACTACATTACAGTGTAAACATAACTTTTAAATGCAACGGGAAACCACAACACTCACGGGTTACACTTTCTCGCTATATTTGCTTTGCTGTGGTCTTCTGGAATCTAACCTGTAGTGTCTCTGAGGGTGTGCCTGTAACAACACCAGAGTTTATTTTTTCCAAATACACATTTTGTTAAATCACCACCATTTTCTTAAAAAGCAGTATGTTTATGCCAACAACATACTCAGAATGAGATTAAATCCTTTAAAAGAAGCTAACTTTTTTAATGTAATAAACTTGGTATATAATAATTACATCAAACTGCTCTTATTTCTCTTATTTTATCACTCATTGGTGATTTTGATAATGTGTCCTTCTCCTCACCCTTCTACACAGTTCAAGGCCAGGCCTGCCATTCCTTCAGAGGTAGAGGGTTACACAACTGGTAAGTCCATGCTAAGTGAAGCAAGGGTGGCCAACTCTCCCAGCAAAGAGAGGGTCCCTGGGTCCCAGCAATGAGACTTTCAGTGCTAAAACAGGAAAGGTCCTGAGTAAACTGGGGTGCATTGGTCTCACTGAAGGACGACCAGATTCCAGTAATTACAGTGATTCCGCTACACACCTTGGCTTTCTCTGAGCAATGCGGTCCATCTCACACCGGAATGTTTGATGCTAACAGGAACTTCTACAGGGTAAGCAAGGGCAGCAAGGACAATGGAATGGTTGGGCTCCATCTGTGAAATACCAGAGCAGCAACCAGGAGTATGAGAGGTCTCCAAAACACTTTCTGCAGCCTGTTTGTCATTTTTCCTTATATCTAATCAGGTGTTTTCATAAAACTCAACAGAATATGTATACAAGTATAAAATGTATACAAGTATAAAATGTTCATGTTACTCTATCTTCACCTCTTTTTCCTTTTTGCTAGAAAGATGTCACCCTCTCGATGCCAATTTCAGTCTATGTTCCAGCTACAATGATACCTCCTCTCTCTGGAGGCCTCAGGGGAATGTCTGGGTAATGGAGAGCACCGTATCCACACTTTACAGTTTTAAAAGTTAAAGCCATCCATCTGTGGCACATGACAACACTGCCGACTGCCAAGTACTGAGCTGACGAAGATTCACACCATAATGCTCATTCTCTGCACAAGGAAGGAATAAAAGTATGTGTCAAAAACCTGAAAATGATTGATGCCTGCCATCTCATCAAGACTGTCTGTCACACGATTTCCACTGATGATTTGAGATTGCATGTGAGCGGGACGCAGGTGCTGCAGGTTGCCTAACTAGCTCAACCCTTATTCTCAGGAACACAAAGACAAATGAATCTCCACATCAGAATGCTTTCCATAAAGTTCATTAGACTTTACTACATCTACAAAAGGCATGGGATGGTTGGCCTAATCTCAGGGATACTAAATTCCTAACCATAGAGGACAGCTCAACAAATCAGCTACTTTCAAAGGTACTGGCGAGTCCAAGAGACTCAAAAGTGTGAGAACCAGTGCTCTGGCCATTGTTAAGGCACTGAATTCTTTCCATCATCAGGGGTAAAGCATATCTACTCTTAGATAAGGATATCTCTGGATTCTCTGGCTGTCAAGTTGAGACTGCTAAGGACTCGGTCAGAGGTTTATAATTAGAAGAACAACTCTTGATTTCAGTGATTATTTCTAAGGCACACAATACTGTTTAAACATTACTTGTATGAATCTTGTAACTACAAATATTGAATTAGTAAACTCTTATCTCTAAAAAGGAACCCCAAATATTGACTTGAAAATAACCACTTTTAGCCACAAGATTATACACGTGACCTATTGAACCACTTAGTATGAATCTGCCTAATTAAGCAAGAGGATTTCAAACAACCAAATATTTCTATTATAAAACACAACTCAAAATAACAGTTAAGAAAAGGTACCTCACCTCCCCCATCCTCACATAACCAAGGTATGTGAAATTGTTTTAATGTTTCCATAAATATTTAAAATGTTTCACCTTTAACAGAATAGGTAACTGGACGATGCCTCATCTTTTCTCAGAGTTGAACACATTTGGACCCATTCTTTAGATGAATGCACTTGCTTATAAAAATGTGCGATGAATGTCGCCACACTAGGACATACTAGATAATCCAAGTGATTTTCAGACTGAATCAGTTGTAAGTAAAGTGTGAGGGATTTGAGAACACAGAGAGAGGGCTGGTGGCTCGGCAGCTCCTGGTCAACATAGAAAATGTGCAGCATTTCCCATGGAGCCTCTCAGTCTCACTGGCATCTGCAGGATCAGCAAGCCTCGATCCATCATCATTACTCCTTGGCCCCATATGGGCTGTGGGGACACAAGGGTCTAACAACAGAAACTAATCACTTGGCAGTCATGTATGAAAGAGACATAGGAATGGAAAGAAAATCAGGAAAAATGAAACACATTAATACAAAAGTACATTGAAGAGATTGATGTTAAATAGAATGGGACTATAGAATATTTTAAGAAAATGTGCGAGTATTACAAGTAACAAACTACCTCTAATAGCAAAATATTGCCATAAAAATACATTATTAATGTTACATAATACATATTTCATTATAACATATTATAAATGCATCTTTAAATATCGTTAATGTTTTAAGAGGATAAATCTAAAAATTAACTTTAAGTTTGGAACATGCATAGAAGGTAGAGATTCAACTTTGATAAATAACTCTGCACTGGGACAGTGACCTGGGAGACAGAAGGAGAAGGAGCATTTGCTCCTGACTTCAAGGTTCTTACCATCTCCAGGAGAGGCAAATGTACAATTATAACCACAGGAGGAGATGATAAGGCTAATAGGGAAATCTAAAAGAAGTAGCCTCTGATTTTTGTAATTTTATGATATTTCATGAGAACCAAGAAAATCAGAAAAGCTCTCTAATTCTATGCATTTTTTTTCAAATTACTCAGTTTCTCTATTTCAAGTAAATTGGATATAACACTCGAATAGGATTCTGCCTTGATAAGTATTTATCCAATCTTATTCTGAAGTTTAATTCATTGTTCTGGTTGAAAAAAGTTAACTTCTTAAAGATTTGTGAATAAAAAAGATATAGTCAAACCATAATAAAATTCTTCCTGAATACAAATGTCTAGAAATTTCCCTGTAGAAAACTAGCAGAGATCTAATAGAGTATTGCCACTGGAAATTAACTGTGTAGTTCTGTGGTATAAAACCACTTGTAAAAAATTTCCTGGTGTCAAAAGAGCATGGAACTGGTACCAAAACAGATACATAGACCAATGGAACAAAACAGAAGACTCAGAAATAACACCACACATCTGCAACCATCTGATCTTTGACAAACCTGACAAAAACAAGCAATGGGGAAAGGATTCCCTATTTAATAAATGGTATTGGGAAAACTGGCTAGCCATATGCAGAAAACTGAAACTGGACCCCTTCCTTACACCTTATACAAAAATTAACTCAAGATGGATTAAAGACTTAAATGTTAAGACCTAAAATCATAAAAACCCTAGAAGAAAACCTAGGCAATACCATTCAGGACATAAGCATGGGCAAAGACTTCATGACTAAAACACCCAAAGAAATGGCAACAAAAGCCAAAATTGTCAAATGGGATCTAACTAAACTAAAGAGCTTTGCACCGCAAAACAAACTATCATCAGCATGAACAGGCAATCTACAGAATGGGAGAAAATTTTTGCAATCTATCCATCTGACAAAGGGCTAATATTCAGAATTTACAAGGAACTTAAACAAATTTACAAGAAAAAAAATCAAAAAGTGGGTGAAGGATATGAACAGACACTTCTCAAAAGAAGACATTTATGCAGCCAACAGACACATGAAAAAAAGCTCATCATCACTGGTCATTAGAGAAATGCAAATCAAAACCACAATGAGGTACAATCTCATGCCAGTTAGAATGGCAATCATTAAAAAGTCAGGAAACAACAGATGCTGGAGAGGATGTGGAGAAATAGGAACACTTTTACACTATTGGTGGGAGTGTGAATTAGTTCAACCATTATGGAGTACAGTTTGGCGCTTCCTCAAAGATCTAGAATCAGAAATACCATTTGACCCAGCAATCCCATTACTGGGTATATACCCAAAGGATTATAAATCATTATACTATAAAGACACATGCACACATATGTTTATTGTGGCACTGTTCACAATAGCAAAGACATAGAACCAACCCAAGTACTCATCAATGATAGACTGGATTAAGAAAATGTGGCACATATACACCATGGAATACTATGCAGCCATAAAAAAGGGATGAGTTCATGTCCTTTGCAGGGACATGGATGAAGCTGGAAACCATCATTCTTAGCAAACTATCACAGGAACAGAAAACCGAACACCGCATGTTCTCACTCATAAGTGGGAGTTGAACAATGAGAACACACGGATACAAGGAGGGGAACAACACACACTGGGGCCTGTCAGGGGGTGGGAGACTGGGGGTGGATAATATTAGGAGAAATACCTAATGTAGATGATGAATTGATGGGTGCAGGAAACCACCATGGCATGTGTATACCTATGTAACAAACCTGCCTGTTCTGTACATGTATACCACAACCTAAAGAATAAAACAAAACAAAACAAAAAATCTCCTAGTATCACTTCTGCCATTCAAAGTCAAATGTTCTTCTAAGTCTAGGTAGTCATTAAACTAACATTGTAGAGGGTTTGTTTTTTAATAAAATCGTTTTTTTGAAACCTCACTAATTGGTATAGTGACTCTTGCATAGCTCTTACATCTGTATGCATATTTAAGTTTGAATTATTGCTAAATCCTCTTTGTGAATAACTAACTTGGCCTTGTTCGTTAGTTCAGTGTTAACCTATTTGGCAGAAAGTGGCAAAAGTAGGCAAGAAAATCTGAAATCATGCAAGTGATGCTGAACTCAGTTTCTGTCATATATTTAAGCACATCTGATTATGGCCAACGTTTCTCCTCAACTTTCACTCTACATGATTGCAATATAATTCTTCCACGAATAAGTGAGAAGTGCAGATAACACTTTCAAAACAAAACAAAACAATGTTGGTGTTTAATAAGAGCCTGAATAAGCTATTGATCTGTGAATGAGCACCAGGCATGATGTGAAGTAGTTTATATGTATTATGTCATATCACCTTCTTAATAACTTAATGAGGTGCTATTATGATAAATATTTTAGGGTGAAAAGGACTAATCATTAAGAAGTGAGGTCACTTGCCAAAGTTTACATAGTAAGTAAGTGGTGGACCTGGGATTTTGACTCATTGATTAATTGACTCAACAAATAATTAAGTGTCTACGGTGCATCATGCAGTGTGCTAGGGAGGGAAGAATCATTTACTTACTCCTCAGTGACTCTAAGGCAGATTTAAGGCACGGCTTCTCTAAGCTCTTGTGTTGTCATTTGCCGCATGACACAGACATAGAAGCTAGATTGATTTTCCTCCTTGTCAAGTCCAATCATGGTGATGATTTTTTAAATTATTATTATTATTATTATTTTTTTTTTTTGAGACGGAGTCTCGCTCTGTCGCCCAGGCTGGAGTGCAGTGGCCGGATCTCAGCTCACTGCAAGCTCCGCCTCCCGGGTTTACGCCATTCTCCTGCCTCAGCCTCCCGAGTAGCTGGGACTACAGGCGCCCACCACCTCACCCGGCTAGTTTTTTGTATTTTTTTTTTTTTAGTAGAGACGGGGTTTCACCGTGCTAGCCAGGATGGTCTCGATCTCCTGACCTCGTGATCCGCCCGTCTCGGCCTCCCAGAGTGCTGGGATTACAGGCTTGAGCCACCGCGCCCGGCCTTAAATTATTATTAATGATTACCCTTGGCTTCTAATCCCTAACATGATATACTTATCTATTGATTACAGAAATCTTTGCTTTAGTTTTATTTTCCAAGCAAACACAAAATGTGATGGTAGGAGAAAAGAGTCCAGGTTGTTCATTTCATAAAATATTATTCCTAGGTTTCTTTCTTGTGGCACTTTTAAAAGAAGTATCCATGAAAGCCAAGGTTTGATGTACATAACCGTTAGGAAGAGCTTAGTGTTGACAAGCAGAAGTCGAGTTTGTTTTAGAAAAACAATAGGAAAACCTGTTATGTACTGTCTGCAATACTAAATAAATATTTCTCATCAGCAGAAATGTCTGCTTATTACATTTTTGTCTTCCTGATGAGTATGCTTTATTCCTGACATCAGCTTGAAAAAAGATGCAAGAAATGAGAAATTTAAATAATGCAGGTATAAGACTGTTAACCTTGGGATCAAGGGATTATTTGTTAATATTTTTAAGATGATAATACCTTTATATTAAGGCTAGGTTCTAGATGCACCTCACATTTTCCACCCCTTTCTGGCTTTGCAGAAGCCATGAGTGGGTCTGTAGAATAAAGCCTTAGCCATTCCATGTGGTACGGCAGTAGCCATAGCTCTTACCCTCCCCTAGGAACAGCAAGTTGCATTGCTATCCTGGTTTCCCAGAAACAGTAATAAAAAAAGAGTAGGAAGTATAATGGTAGACTACATGGTGGCACTAGTGGTGGACCAGGTGAAGTATATTGGATATCTGAGACTAGGTGGGTTTTTTTTAAGTGTACTTACATAGGATCAAACAACATTTAACTTTCTGAATATGCTTGTAGTAAGTATAAGGCACAAGTTGTTTCTGTACATTCATTTTCATGGAAGGGGTGTGTGTGTGTGCACGCATGCATGCTCACATGTGTAGAAGACAGGGATTACAGAAGTAAAATAATAATGCAACATATGCAAAATTTAAACAGTTAAAATTTTAGGAAATCTACATGATGTCTAACATTGCAAGATGAGAAAGCTTCTGCTAAAACCAACATATACAAAAACGTTACTTACGAAATACTTTTGCAGATATTTCACCCATGAGCAATAGAAAACAAGGAAAGCCATTTAATATATTAGAAAAACCTAAGAAACATGGTCTATGGTCACTCCTTCTCTGGCACCTTTACCACAGTGATGACAGAGCTGTGCGGAGAAGAATTTCTGTGCCAGTTCAGCCATCTGCTGTCGGCTCACAAATGGAGTTAACAGTCTAAAAGGAAAGTTTGTTTTGAGGTGCCATTCCCATGTGCATACAATCCACAAACTGCAGTGTATAAACGTGGCTCAGTCTAATACCAAGTAAGACTTGGTTTTTTTGAAGGGCACATTGCACAGCATTTTCTGGAAATGCTCCCAATATTAGATACATGTCACATTTGCATAGAAACATATGGTCTTCCATGTGCACTCTCAAATCGTCTACAGAGACTCTGCAATCAGAGATTCCCTGTTTTACCTTCCCTTTATAAGTCAATTTTCACTTAGTAAACTATCACACTGTGGCGATTTGGAGGCATTATTTTAATTCCTAATGTAAATTTACTTTTAACAGATGTGATTCTATGAATCATATAAAAGCCTATCTTATTATTAGCTGAAATGATGCCAAGGGATGTTAGGTGCTGGAAACTAGAGCAACAGAGCCAAACCAAGCTCACCCCCATCACTGCCCTCACAGCTGGGTCAGGGATGTCTGACTGGGCCCTTGCTCATTCTGAAGGTTGAGAGAAAAATGGCATCTTTCTGACACCCCCCTGCCCACCAAGATGCTCAGATATATTTCGCCGTATCCTTGGAGCAGCCCTGCTACTCTGAACCCTGGCTCTGAAAATGTGGAGGTGACAGATAGTACCTGTCATTGGCTTTCTATCCCTCTAGGCTCCATTCCTTTCTGGGCTGCAGGTTTGAAAATGGATGTGTCCCAGGGAACCTGAATCCAGTGAGTTCACACACAAGCAGGAAAGAAGTGAGTTTGTTTTGGTTTGGGTTCAAGCCCTTGCTCAAACATGATAGGGAGAAGAGGTAAGGATTTCACTGTGCTTTAACAAAACGCTTCCATGGTAATCGGTCCTGTATACTATATAATCACTGTACAGAAACAAAGTGTGCACCAAAAGGTAAAGAATTTTCCTAGGACAAAACTGCAGCTCCACAGACAACCAAGGGAGCTGTTCAGAAACCCCTTTCCCTGCTCCCTTATTTCCCTGAGTTCATCCCCAGGTCCCAGGGCCTCCCATTCCAGATGTGGAGAAGTAAAGACCAAGCCTGGAATAATTCTGAATACAACACAATTGCTCCTCACATATCAGCTGTTCTTTTCCCTGTTCACTACTGAGAAAACATAGATAAATCACGGCATTTTCTGTCTAGCATGGACACTGGTCATTTCAAGAATCAGGGCAGATGTTGGCTATACAAAGAAAGCTGCCCAAGTATAGGCTTGAAGCAAAAAAAAATTAAGAAACCCATCATGTACTCTTGAGTGCAGGCAAACAAACTGATAATAGCAACAAGTATGCATCCTTTTTCAGTAAAGATAATGAGTCAACTTGCTGATTGCATATTGTGGTGACTGAATACATTGTGCAATGATTAACAAAAGAACTGGTTGTTCATAATTTAAGGAATATCTTTCCATTTACTGAGGCTTTACTTAACCTCTAGCAATAGTTTTGTCAAGTTATTCACAAAGGCCATACAAATCTTTTGTTAGATTATTCCAAGGTTCAACATATTTTTGATGCACGCATTTTAAATGGTAACTTAGAAAAATCACATCTTCTGCCTGTTGTTAGCATATAGAAATGTAATTGATTTCACTATGCTGAATTTTTGTTCAGCAAAGTTATACATTCTCTTATGAATTTATATGACTTACCGTTACATTCTTTTGAGTTTGTAGTCACATCGGCTATGAATAGTGATAGGTTCTTACTTCCCAATCTTGAAACTTGTGTTGTGTTGAATGTGTCCCTCAAATTTCATATGTTGGAAACTTAATCCCCAAATTCATATGTTGATGATATTTGGGGTTAGGGTCTTTGGGAGGCAATTAAGATTAGATAAGGCCATCAGAGTGGGGCCTTCATAATGAGATTGGTGGCTTTATAAGAAGAGGAAAAGAGATCTTAGCTGGCATGCTCTTGCCCTCCGCCATGTTGTGACACAGCAGAAAGGTGCTGACCAGATACCATTGCCACGCTCTAGGACATTCCAGGCTTCAGAACTATGAGCCAAATGAACTCTTTTCTTTGTACATTACCTAGGCTGCGGTATTCTGTTGTAACAACATAAAACAAAGACAATACCTTTTGTTCTTTTACTGGTCATATTACTTTTATTGGACTGGTCATAATTAATATAATTGTGTTTTTTTCCCAATCTTAAAAACAACCTTTGAGCACTTTTGCCGTATTTTCCACAGTTTTTAAACAGATCTTTTTCTATTAGATTAGTGAAAATTTGGCTGAGTTCAGTGGCTCACACCTGTAATCTCAGCACTTTGGGAGGCACAGGTGGATGCATTGCTTGTGCCCAGGAGTTCGAGACCAGCCTGGGCAAGATAGTGAAAAACTGTATCTACAAAAACAAAAACAAAACAAAAAAGCTAGCCGGGTGTGATGGTGCATGCCTGTGTAGTCCCATCTACTTGGGAGGCTATGGTGGAAAGATTACAGGAGCCAGGAGGTCGAGGCTGCAGTGTGCTGCAATTGTGCCACTGCACTCTAGCCTGGGTGACAGAGTAAGGCCTTGCCACCACACCTCCACCCCCATGGTTAAGTTTTTAACCATGACTCCATGATACATTTTTAAAAATACTTTTTCAGCATCTATTGAGATCATGTAATTGTTTTAATCTGTCAATATGGTGAATTACATTATTGATTATTTATGTTTATATAACATGACTATTTCATGTTACTCCAGACAGGCATATGTGGAATAAATCCTAGAGGGTTGTGAGACATATATCTATGGATATATACATATATCTATATCTGTATCTATATCTATTTCTAAATTTGCTTCCCTAGTATTTTTTGTCATATCATCGTTTAACAACATTTTAATTTCTGATTTATCTTTGTTAAGTGTACTTTCTTATTCCTAATATTATATTTGTCTTTAGTATTTTTTCTTGATCAGTCTTGTGAGATGTGTATCTATTTTCTCTGCTTTTTAAAGAGCAAACTATTAGATTTATTATATTTATTTTATGTTTTTCTTTGTTGATGTCTGGAATTATTTTTATTATTTTATTTATCTATTTTCATTAGGTTCATTCTGTTGTCTTTTTCTGACATTCATGTTGGATGCTTAGTTCACTAATTTTCAGCCTCTGTTCCTTTCTGATTAAAAAAATGAAACTCACCAATTTTCCTTGAAGAGTCATTATAGCCACACATGTAAAAGGCTCAATTTTTAATATATAGAATTTTTTGTATTATTTAGAACAATATTCAACATGGGTTAATGTAATTTTCAACATGGGTTGACCTAGTTAAGTCTTCTAACTTCATTTCATTGTATTCAAAGAATGCTGGATATAAGAAATTAATCTTTGGCTTTGATGATTCTTGCTTTATGACTTAAATGTGTGTTTGAATAAAGAGAATTTATTATTTGTGATGAATATCACATTTATAAATTTGTGTTAGATATAGTACTAACGTATATATATATTTTTTATATAGCATTTGTTAATTTTATTGCTTAAATTTTATCTATGGTGCCCTCTTATTTCACTGAGCCAGATAGATTAAGAAACCTCCCATTACATTGCTGAAATGACCTATTTCTTCTTTTAAACAGAGTTTCAAGCTCATTCATATTTTAGTTGAAACAGTGGTTTTCAAGATACTGGCTATCAAGCATTGAAGACTAACAATCCCTAAGAGACATAAACAAATAAAGTGAGTCTTAACGTTACTCCAACTTACTGCCTCCAGAGCGTTTCCAGGCTGGGTGGGGCCTAAGGCTAAAGTGAGGAGATAAAGCTGAGAGTGGAGGGAGACCATGGCCTCTAAATTTCACAGGACAAAATATTGGCAAGAGGTGCTCAGAGACAGAGTGCCGGAGAACTGCAAAGACTTGTTCAAGTTTATGCATGTGAGAAAACTAAAAAGAACCTACCTGAAAGGATTAGAGATAACAGTGTCTGGGGCCAACAAGGGTGAGGAAGAGTGCCTCTTACATCCACCAGTAAGACTGAAAACCTTCCTGGTTCACAAGGCTTTGAGTAGAATACACAGAGTGACCGGCCTTTGCTGGGCAACAGTAAGCCCTAGACTGACCCTTAATCCAGTTCTGCCTAACACCCAACAACGTGACCTGGAAGGATAAAACTATTTCCAAGTAACTTAACTCGGTCCCATCACAACAATCAGAAATATCAGTAGAACAGAAAAAACATGTCTAGTACTCCATGAAGTGTAAGTCACAATAACGGATATCCAATTTAACAATTACCAGGCACTCAGAAAAGCAAGAGAATAAAACCCAGAAGAAGAGAAAAATCAGTAGAAACTGACCAGGAATGCAATAAATACCTATATTAGAAAAGAAGATCTCAAATCAATGACATTTTCTATAATACAAAACTAAATACAGAAGAACAAATTAAATCCAAAGAAAGTAAATCATAGTCAAAATTGATTATATAAAACAGGGATGGACAAATTTTTTCTGTAAAGTGTCAGACAACAAATATTATCATCTTTATAAGTCTCCTATGGTTTTGTTGCATGTTCTTATTCTTTCTTTTTACAACCCTTTAAAAAAGTAAAAATCATTCTTAGACACAATGCCTTACAAAAACGGGGCTGAATTTGGTCTAGAGACTGTAATTTACCCAATACTGAAACAAAAAGCAAAAAAGGAAAAGAGAGAGAGAAAGAGAGACAGACATTCTAAAAGTCAACAGCAAATTAGTTGAGATAGTACAAAAGACAAACCTGTAGGCAGAGAGAAAAGACACAAATTATAACAGCAATGGCAGAGGTTACATCAGTACAGATTGTACAGATACTAAAAATATAAAGACACATTATGGACAATTTTATACCCATAAATTTGACAACTTGGATGAAATGAACAAATTCTTTGAAAGACACAGTCAGTCAATAAAAAAGAGATAATAGCCTGAATAGAATTTGTTGAAGAGACTGAATTTATAAAAACCTTTCAGTGAATTATAGCAAATATTTAGGGTACAAATTATATGAATCTACACAAACATTTGCAGAAAATTGAAAAGGAATGACTGGCCGGGCGCGGTGGCTCAGGCCTGTAATCCTAGCACTTTGCAAGGCTGAGGTGGGTGGATCACTTGAGGTCAGGAGTTCAAGATCAGCCTGGCCAATATGGTGAAACCTCATCTCTACCAAAAATACAAAAATTAGCCGGGTGTGTTGGCACCCGCCTGAAATCCCAGTTACATGGTGGGTGGGGGGCAGAGGCAGGAGAATTGCTGGAACCCAGGAAGCAGAGTTTGCAGTGACCTGAGATCGCACCACTGCACTCCAGCCCGGGCAGAGAGTGAAATTCTGTCTCAAACAAACAAATAAACAAACAAACAAAAAATGAATAACTATTTCCCAACTCACTCAATGTAGCTATCACTGCCATGATACCAAAACCAGATAAAATACTACATTCCTCATAAACAGATTAAAAATTAACAACATTTTCACAAATGAAATTCAACACTGTATTTTAAAAAATACATTATGATCAAGTAGAGTATATTCCAATAATGAGAGGTGATGCAAAATGGGAAGAGAAATAAACTTCCTTGCCCTGATAAAGAAAATCTATGAAAAACCTACAGCTAACTTCATAGTTGACGGTAAAAGACTTCTTGAAGGCTTTCCCCTTAAAAGGAGGAACACAGTGAGGATGTCTGCTGTCATCACTTCTATTCAACATTGTACTGGAGGTTTTAGTCAATGCAATAATTCAAAATAAAGAACTCCAGATGCACAAAAGACATCCGGACTGGGAAAGAAGAAAAACTGTCTTGCTTCAAAGACGGCACAGTTTCCATGTGAAAATCCTATGGGAACTCCTACCAGAAGCACTAAGTGAGTTTAGTCAAGTTGGAAGAGAATAAGCTCAACATGCAAAATTAATTGTATTTCTACATACTAGCAATAGACTGTTGATAATTAAAATTTTAACACTACCATTTACCACATCATTTAAAAATATATAAAACAGGAAAACATCTGACCAAACAACAGAAAGAAACAGAAGAGACACTGAAAACCCAAAACAAAACACCACTGAGAGGAAATAAAGTAGCCTCAAGGAAATGAAGTATGTTATGTTATGGGTTAGAAGACTTAGTGTTGTTAAAATAGCAATACTTTCCAAGTTCATCTATAGATTCATTGCAATCCTAATCAAAATCCCAACAGGCTTTATTTATTTACTTTAGAAACTGACAAAGTGATTCTAAATTTTATAGAGTAACACAAATGACCTCTAAAACAAAGTTAGAGAACACCACCAGGTTTTTAGAACTAAACCTACCGTAAAAAAAGAGTACGTTATTGCTACAAATACAGACAAATAGATCAACAGAACAGAAGACTCCAGAAACAGACACAAACATGTTGACAACTGATCTTGATGAAGGAGCAGAGGTTATTCAATGCAGAACGAATAGTCTTTTCGAAATATCATACTATAGCTATTAGAAATTGATATGCAAAAAATGAACTTTGATTTCTGCTTTACATCATATACAAAATTAACCCACAATTGATCATAGTCTTAAATTTAAAACCTAAAACTATATAACTTCTAGAAGAAAACAAAATAACTCCTTTATGACCTTGGCTTAAGAAAATATTTTTTAGCTATGACCCCCAAAGTATGACAAAAAAAAAAGAGCAAATTTACAAATTAAATGTGTCAAATTTAAGACTTTCTACTTGTCAAACATACTATTAATATATAGAAAAGACAAGTCACAAACTTGGATAAAGCATTTGCAAGTTTTGTATCTGATAAAGAGGACTTATGTCTATAATGCAGCACATGCAAAACTCAATGGTAAGAAAACAACCCACCAGCCTGGGCAACAGAGCGAGACCCCGACTCTACAAAAAATAAAAAAGTAAAAATCCAATCAAGGTGGCATATGCCTGTAGTCCCATCTCTTCAGGAGGCCGAGATGGGAGGATCACTTGAGCCTAAGGAGGTTGAGTCTGCAGTGATCCATGATCCTGCCACTGTACTCCAGCCTGAGCCACAGAGTGAGACCATGTTTCCAAAAATAAAAAAAATAAATAAAACAACCCAATAAAAAGTGGAAAATAAAGAAAACAACCCAATAAAAAATGGGCAACATATCTGAATGGACACTGCAGCAAAGAAGACAAATAGATGGCAAATAAGCACCTGAGAAGATGCCCAGCATTACTATCTATTAGGAAAATGTAAATTAAGACCACAATGAGATACTACTACACACCTGTCAAACTGACTATATTTTAATTAAAAAGTAGAACAAACCAAGTGTTGTCAAGAATGTAAAAGAATTAGAATTCATCTATGTTTCTGGTCTACATGGAAAATGGTACAACTACTTTGGAGAAGAGATTGCCATTTTCTTTGGGACCAGGCCATTTCTCAGGGAAGTATTTGCACAAGAGGCAAAAAAAAAAAAAAAAAAAAAAAAAAAAGCACATGACTACCCAAAGAATTGTATACAAATGTCCAGCTTTACATGTACGAGTCAAAACCTATTTAAACCCAAATGTCAGAACAGATAAACAAACTGTAGTATATTTATTCAATGAAACAATACTCAGCAATAAAAAGGAAGGTACTTGTAAAATACACTATAACATAGATGAAACTTAAAATGATTGTAATGGATGAAATAATCCAGTCAAAACGTATATACCCTGAGGTTTCTTGTGCGTGTGTGTGTGTATGTGTGTGTGTTTATAAAAATATATATAACTTTTTTGCTAGAGTTTTTTCCTGTGGTATAAAAACAAGGTAGTTTTCCTATCACCTTTGAGTAGATAAGTGTACTTAACATTAAATGTCAACGCTAGACACCAGAAAGGTTTTGAGCCACCCCCTCTGGACACTGGAGTGCTACTTGTTCTAACATACCCTACTGGGTCAGATACAAATGAAAGACAGACTGCAGCAGGGGACACAGAGCTCAGTAATATTGACAGCGGGGTTCAAAAGGATTTGAGACATGAACTTCACAAACTGCAGCACCATAGGTCTCCCTGAAGCACTCCCAATGAATTCCTATGGTCGGCAATATCTGGAAAATCCCTGCACCCAGGTCAACCCACCAGGGGGCCCTGAGAACCAGAACTACTTTTTATCACTGTGCTTCAGGTAGTCTATGAAGCAGAAAAGGCAGATTACGGAAAGTTGTCACAACGAACAAGGTGAGTCAAACCAAAGGACTGACTTTACTTAAGCATACAGCAGAAAAGACTGTGTGTCAAACTTTCTGGACCATTTATCTTTTATAGACTGCTGAAGACTATTGAGTTCAGTGTCTCTTAATCCAAAACGCTGTTTTAGGAAAGATAATCTACATAGTAAAAAGTGTAGTCAGGTCAGTGCGACTATGTATCCTGGGGCCGTCTTGATTATGAAAAACTCTAATATGGGAGGAGAGAGGCTTTCAGTAACAAGCACTTGGGGGATGGCAATGGCATCACCCTGAAGGGCATGGATTAACAGATAATAGTGAAGCAGGTTAAAATCTAACAGTCATATTCCTGTAAAAGATATCTTCATCTCATGTCTAATTATTTTCTTTTCCATTGCTCTTCTCTAATTAGTACTTGCTTAGTAATGGAAGCATCAAGAAAGGACAGAGGGAGTATTATAATTCTAGCAATAGAAAGCTAGACACCTCATTGTCTAGATTTGATTGCGCATCTTAAAAGCATCCTTTTTTCCCCAAATTTAAATGGCACTTATAATGGCAAAATTTAAACTTTAAGTAGATAAAATAAATAGATGGGGACTGAATGCAGCATGCTTACTTTAAAACAAAAATGTGGGTTCTTTATTTCCTAATAAGTAAACAAAATAGAACTTTCTCTATAATTTTCAATGCTGTATTTTATTTTGATTATCTTTACTAGTATGTTGAATGAGAAGTTTTTCATATACCAATGTCCACTGCAAATGTTTTTAGAAGTTCTCACTAAGTGGTGGTAGCAGACCGATGCCACCATGCTGTCAACCTCATCGTATGGCAGGTTAATTTCGTCAGCTTCCAATGTTTACCAAGTTCTGGTTTTATTTTTATCCTCTTAAACAATGAAATTTTTATCCCACAACATTAGAGTTGACTCTAAGCTACCTAGGGTAAGAATGGACAGTTAGCAGAAAATGCATAAGCAATCACCAAATCCAATTTTTATCTTTCTCTTGTATAGGCAGCACAAAAATTACTGGAACTGCTGGGGAAAAAAAATGAAATTGAGTGCTAAGCATTTCAGCAGCTATTATTTCACATGTATTAAATGCTATTTAGCTATTATATGTATTATATACATAAAATAAATGGTAAATTCTAAAATGTCAAATTTTAAAAATTAAGTATACATATATGAATAAATTCTTTAAAAAATCCACATTCATATATGTATACTTAATTTTTTGAAGAATATTAAAGGTAAGACAAATATAAAGACATGAATAACACACAGTCTGCAAAAATTAACTTTTGGATTAATCAACTATGTAGTTTACCTTGTACATATTTCCTGGAATTGTTGGAAAGTGGCATGATATGATAGAAAAAGCACAGACATTAGAATTAGATAGACTGATTTGAAATCCCACAGCTTACTTGATTTTGAGCATGTATTACTTAAGTTGTAGCATCCTTATCTGTGAAATTCCATATAAGTCCAACGTGGGGACTGACCAATTTTATGTGTCTATAGTGTCAGTATTTGCTAGCACATATTGGCTAGCAAAGAATGTATAGTTTTTAATATGCAAATCAGCTGGAAGTAGGGAAAAACTGTACACTTACAACTTAAGCATGCAATTCCCCATAGCTTTTATAATGATTGCAGTTATATTATTATTTTACCATTATAAATTCCACAAATTTCCTTGATTATCTGAATATAACCAAATCAGTTTCCTTTATCCATTCATATGAAATGGATGTATTTGTCTAGAATTTAATTCTTCAGCCTATGGAACTTTGTCTCTGCAATGTTATGTATTCCTGTGACATTCTCTGGACCATTCTCAACCAAAGAGGAAGGTATACACACCATTCCTTGATTTTTAAAAACTTACCAGTAAAAGAATGCTAAGAGAGCGGTTATTATCATGCTTCGGTATTTAAAATAGCAAGGCAAAAGCATAAATCCTCTGACCATTTACTCACACCATTTACTCACAATTGCTCATGAGGCCAGAATCGCAAAATGTACTTTTTAAACGATATTTTAAAAATATGGATCATATGAGGTATGTGTAAAAATGAGATGGGATTTCCACCTCTAATTAGCAAGCTGGAAAGGCTAGGGTAAGTGTATGGCAAATCTATACTACAGCCAATTATATTTCCAACAAAGCAATAAAGCATACATTTATTACATAATTTAATGGATACAAATATGTTTATTTTTAGTTCCTTCCTCCCTTCGTTATACAGAGGAATTTTCCTCTGGACAGTGCTATCCTCAGATGTTTTACTCTTTGTATTATTTGTCTTTACTAAGTAGATAAATTACTAGTTTATTTATGCAGTTATCCTAATTTGGAGACTCTTAAAATATCATATGAAAGTTTTTTTTAAAACACAAACACAATTTACTTTTCCTCAGTCAATTAAAAAAATAATATTGTTACTCTCACTTAAACAAAAGAATATACATCAACAACAGAAATACTCATTAAAAGGAACTATGTCAGGTTCTTTGGGAGATTAGAAATATAAAGCCTATAAGACGTCTGTAGGTTTGAATATCTCTTTAAAAGTATTTATTACATTTTTCTGTTTTCATAGAATTAGAGAATAACATACAGTTTCATATTATATTGATAATAGAGAAATTGAGACTTTATTTACAATTTAATTATAGGTGTTTGAAATTATTTTCTAGGCTAGACATCTAAAATGTCTCACATTATTTAATTAAGGGACTTTTTAAAAGGCAAGATATGAGAATGGGAACTTAAATTTTAACACCGTCTCTAAGCTATATATATATCACAATTTAATTTTTCATTGTGTGTGTGTGTATGTATATATATACATATGTATATATATAAATATGTATCATTTGTGAGAGGAGTCAGGAAATACCTCTAAACAATATATACTGTTTCTCCAAAGTCCTTCACCAATTATTTCCCATATTAAGTACTGAAACAAAAAACTGCACCTGTAGTAGCAAGAAGAAAATTCCATTTTTTCACCATGAATAAAAGGCAAAAATAAGCAGTAAAGTGGATTGGAGATAAAAATAGAAATTGCTTAGCACAAACTGGATATTTCCTTTTGAACCAAATTTCCTCAAAGATCTAGAACTAGATGTACCATATGACCCAGCCATCCCATTACTGGGTATATACCCAAAGGATTATAAATCATGCTGCTATAAAGACACATGCACACGTATGTTTATTGCGGCACTATTCACAATAGCAAAGACTTGGAATCAACCCAAATGTCCATCAGTGACAGACTGGATTAAGAAAATGTGGCACATATACACCATGGAATACTATGCAGCCATAAAAAAGGATGAGTTTGTGTCCTTTGTAGGGACATGGATGCAGCTGGAAACCATCATTCCTAGCAAACTATCACAAGAACAGAAAACCAAACACCGCATGTTCTCACTCATAGGTGGGAACTGAACAATGAGATCACTTGGACTCGGGGAAGGGAACATCACACACCGGGGCCTATCATGGGGAGGGGGGAGGGGGGAGGGATTGCATTGGGAGTTATACCTGATGTAAATGACGAGTTGATGGGTGCTGATGAGTTGATGGGTGCAGCACACCAACATGGCACAAGTAGACATATGTAACAAACCTGCATGTTATGCACATGTACCCTAGAACTTAAAGTATAATAATAATAATAAATTAAAAAAAAAAAAAACCATAGTCAATTTTGATGAATTATAACATTCATTTCAGGGACCCTGAGTGACATTGAGGAAACCAAGTCAGGAACAATGTCTCTGTCTTGGAAAATCTCTCGTGAGGCAGAATTTGTTTACAAGATAAAGGATTAATTAGGTTTACCTTAATTGAATTGACAAATACTCGAATACAAATTATTAAGAGCAAAGATCAACCCATCAAAAGACATGAAGATTCTGCATATAAGTGCCCAGCAGATCCCATCTATAGGTTGATACAGGGAGTACTTACACAGGAGTCTTGGTCCTCCAGCATACAGGGGTATCTCAGACATTCTGTGTGAGGGCCCTGCAGGCACTTGACACCTGCCACATTCAGAGACAAGGTCGAAACCACCACCACGACTTTATTCTCTCCCTTAAATGCAGAATTCTGTAATTAAATATCTTCTACTCTTGGTCACTACGGCTTGGCAGGATTAACCTAGTCATCAATTGACAACTGAGTATGTAATGTGGAAAGCAGAAAATTTTCTTGCAGCTTTAATCTTCTCTAACTGAAAGACACTCATCTTTCTACTCTGTGTTTCTGAATTGTGCTCCTTACTGTTCTCATAGCCTTCCCCCAACCCCCATCCCATTTCTTCCAGGGCCATCATTTCCTCTTTCAGGCCAAGAAATGACTACAGTGTTTCATGAATATAACACCATGGTTTATACCATGGTAAGAGACTGTGTTTCACTATGACTGCTGTAAGGTGGCCACATGGTCCACAGACCACCATAGTAGACTACAATGTTTAAGAAATAATCTAATATATAATACATACATTTTTTTCCTTGGTGAAAACAAAGTTTAATTTCCAAGATTAAAATCACATAAAGTTATTTTGAGGATATCAACAAACTGAGTCTAAAGCTTATATGGAGAAGAAGAAGACCCAGAATAGCCTACACAACACTGAAGAAGAACAAATATCATTGGTACCACCTAACTTTAATACTGACTATAATGTCACAGTAATAAACAAAGTGTGATTATTGGTAAAAAAAAAAAAATAGACAAATAGATAAGATAGACAATAAACAAATCAATGGAGAGCCCAGAAATAGACCCACACAAATACAGTCAACTGATCTTTGACAAAGAGGCAAAGGCAATAAAATGGAGAAATAATAACCTTTTCAACAAATGATGCTACAACAAACAGGCATCCACATGCAAAAAAATAGAATAAATCATTACAGCATACGTCCTTAACAAAAGTCAACTAAAAATGCACCATGAACTTCAATATAAAATGCAAAACTATAAAACATGGAGAAGATAACAGATGAGATCATCTAGATGACCTGGGGTTTGCTGGTGATTTTTTAGATGTAACACAAAAGGCAAGGCATGATCCATGAAAGAAATAATTGATAGGCAGGGCTTCATTCAGATTAAAGACTTTTGCTCTGCAAAAGACACTCTCCAGAGAATGAAAAGCCAAGTCACAATCAGAGAGAAAATATTCAAAAAATATATATCTGATAAAGGACTAGCATCCAAGATATACAAAGTCTTGCAACTCAAAAACACATAAGTAAGGAACCCATTTTAAAATGGACAAAAGATCTAAACAGACATCTTGCAAAAAAAAAAAAAAATACAGCTGGAAAGTAAGCGTATTAAAAGATGCTCATTGTCATATGTCATTACGGAATTTAGAAATAAAACAAAATTAGATAGTACTGCCTGCCTATTTGATGGCTAAAATTCAGAACACTGATAACAGCCAATGCTACTGAGAATGTGCAGTAAAAAGAACGCTCACTCATTGCTGGTGGGAATGCAAAACGTTATGTCCAGTTTGGAAGATAGTTTGGCAGTTTCTTACAAAACGAAGCAGATTTACCATGCAATCCAGCAATCACACTTTATTCATATCTGGACAATACCTGGAAACAAGATGTCCATTAATGCATCAGCAGGTGAATGAACAAACTCTGGTTTATCCTTACAATATAATACTATGCAGCAATAAAAAGAATTATTGAGTCACAAATAGATATGAAGGAACTTTAAATGCATATTGTTAAGTGAAAGTCTGTCTGTAAAGGCTGTATACTTTCTGACTCTAAGTAAAAGATATTTGGAAAAAGCAAAACTATATATAGAAGCAGTGAAAGATCACTGGTTGTCACGGGTTCAGGGGAAGGAGGGAGGAATGAGTACGTGGAGTACAGGGTATGTTCAGGGCAAGTGGTGCTCTTCTGTACGATGTTATAATGGTGGATATATGCCATTAGGCATTTGCCAAAACCCACAGAATGTATGACACAAAAAAATGAAGTTTAATGGAAGCTATGGAATTTGGTTAATAATAACATATCAATATTGCTTCACCATTTATAACAAATGCAACACACAAATGCAAGATGTGTTATTAACAGGGGAAAGTGTACGTGTGTGTTGGGGGAAAAATAGGGAAACTCTTTGTGCAACTTTTCTGTATGTGCAATTTGTCTGTAATCCTAAAATTGCTTTAAAAGTTAGTTTATGAATTTTAATAAACAGTTCGAAATATTTTTCCAAATCTTTATTTTCCACTTGCCATACTGAAAGTTACCTGGCATGATTCTTTCCAATCTTGTAAACTATCAAAATATTTCCACAATCTAATTCAATCAGCTTGGTATTTTACTGTTTGAAAATCTTAGCATTATTTACAGATTTAAGGTTTTTCTTTTCCTTCTTTTTAAAATAATAATTAAATTGTTTAATGAAAGCATTTCTGGCTATAAACTTTCAAGTACTACCAATTTACATTTCTCAGTTCATAAAAGAACTTATTTTTTGTTTCTTATCATTAAGACAACGCCATATTCATGATAAAAATATACTTCACTAATTTTGAAATAGTTCTAGTACATACCATTAAAGGTCATTAAACATTCTTCACTGGATGCATTTAGCTCTCTAAATGTAGAGCGCAGCCTATCATAAACTGTCTCCTATCCCTATGTTATCACTTTAGATTTTTTTCTCCAAAGTAGTGCTCACTATCAGAAATCACCTTGCTCAGGCCAGGCAGAGTGGCTCACGCCTGTAATCCCAGCACTTTGGGAGGCCCGAGGCTGGTGGATCATTTGAAGTCAGGAGTTCGAGATAAGCCTGGCCAACATAGTGAAACCTCCTATCTCCTAAAAATACAAAAAGTAGCTGGGTGTGGTGGCAGGTGCCTGTAATCCCAGCGACTGAGGAGATTGAGTCAGGAGAATCATTTGAACCTGGGAGGTGGAAGTTGCAGTGAGCCGAGATTGTGCTACTGCACTCCATCCTGGGCGACACTCTGTCTCAAAAAAAAAAAAAAAAAAAAAGAAAGAAAAAGAAAAAGAAAAATCACTTTGTTCACATATTTGTTTACTTGTTTCCAAAATTATCTCTCCCACTTCCCCAGCCCATCAGCCCCACAGGAACACACTTACATGGAAGTGCCACAGTAGAGGAAAAGCACCAGGGAAATAAATACTTGGGAGGTGACTGATTGAATAAATTAACTTATCTAGATTTGGTTTGTCAAGGACATTCGGAAAATTAGGTAGAATTTAGCTCCACAAATGTTGAGAAAGTTGAGCTTTGAGAGTCCTAACAAGGCCAGTTCATTTTACAGAGCCGGAAAATGGGGCTGTCAGATGTTAACTCACCTTGTCCAAAGTCTTAGTAATGGAATCAGGAAAAAATTCAATCACTTGACTTTTAACCAATAATCTTTTTTACTACAAGAGTTAATTTGCTAGTGAAATCTCCTCAGTATTTTCTCAAAACAGAACAAAACCATGAGTTAAGTATTCCTTTTTCTTTGCTATAACTAAATATACCTTTTAAAATAAAAAAAAAAAAAATGTGGTTATAAGTGATCTCATTTCCTGCATTTGAGGCAGGCAACTAAACCCTTACTTCCCAAAATGTCTCAATACCCATTTCTTGATCTTCTGCAAGGAAAAATAGTGTTCAGTGGTCAAATACGTTCAAGAATTATTATTTTTAGAGAATAGACACTTGCCTCTTAATGGAATTGGAAAATTCGTACAGTAAAGGTGCATGTTTAGTTAAGGGTTTGCTAAACTATTTCACTGTGGCATTCTCTTTTCAAAGAACCTATCAGTATTCTACAGAACAAATATGCCATAGAACACATTTTTATTTGAAAATCTTTCATAATTGGCTTATATTATTTTTATTCTTCAAAATGTTCTCTAAACTGTCTCCCTTCTCCTCCTATGGCATATAATATTTTATAATTTTTCAAATTCTCACTTTTCAGTTATGTTCTCACTTACTAAAATATGACAAAATATAATTTATATTTACGTGTATGTGTCTTTGTGTGTGTGTGTCTGTGTGTGTGCATGTGTGTGTTTGTGGGGTACATGGCACAAAATAAGTGGAAAAATTTATTTCCTCTCTCTTATCGCACTCCTTTAAAAATAAACAGAAAGTGTTCTAAAAGTGAAACTTATAGTCCATTTATTTTTTAATATTTGTTATTTAATCCATGGCATTCACTTTTTTGAAATGCAGTAAGGTGTTCTTCAACAATTCCTAATTTTTCTGTGAATCATTTTCTTAGACAATGCCACATTCATACATACATCCCCTAACATTTGCATTTATTCAGTTTCCTTTTAAAATAAGTGCTGAACAAATTAATGGATTTTGAAGGAAAAAGGCTTTCCTTTCAAAAGAATGGTAACCTTTATGTAGCTGTATTTCCCATAAAACCTCTGTCCACTGTTGATACAGACATCTTTTCTTCTTTTTTGAATATTAAAAATAAGCAAATAAGTCATTTGTTCTTTAAAAAACAAAACAAACAACAAAAAACCTACATACACAAAGTCATGTAAATCAGAAGTCTTTCACAAAGGTCAAGAAGTCAAAGGTAGCTGGGCGCGGTGGCTCACGCCTGTAATCCCAGCACTTTGGGAGGCCGAGGCGGACGGATCACGAGGTCAGGAGATCGATACCATCCTGACTATCACGGTGAAAACCTGTCTCTACTAAAAATACAAAAAAATTAGCCGGGTGTGGTGGTGGGCGCCTGTAGTCCCAGATACTCGGGAGGCTGCAGCAGGAGAATGGCGTGAACCCGAGAGGCGGAGATTGCAGTGAGCCGAGATCACGCCACTGCACTCCAGCCTGGGCGACAAAGCCAGACTCTGTCTCAAAAAAAAAAAAAAAAGAAGAAGAAGAAGTAAAAGGTAAACACCAACAATGGTAAGATCCCTTGCGAAGCTCTCGCCCCGCCCCACCTTTCTCATTGCTTCTATCTTTCCTTGGCACACCATGGGCCAGTGCTTCCTAAGACTTCTGCTGAGTTATAGAATTAGTGGGTGTGCACCTCTGATTGTGCTGGGCATGAGACATACTGATTAAAAATAAGAGAATGAAGGAATTGGCCTTTGAGAGACAAGATGGATAAATGATGAGTTTTTGAATTAAATTTTTGACAGCTTTGATCTTTACTGGATCATTTAAATGAAAAACAAAACAAAGCAAAACAGAGACCCAGGATTTTAGAAGTGCCTTTTATCTTAAGTGAAATGTTCTCATCAGAAACTTTGGCATCCCATCCAGTGCCTTTGATGCTGGCTGTGGAACAAGACAATCCATCTTCTTAGCTGGGAAGACAGGCCCTTCACCACCCGGGAAACCATAGCTTGTAAACATCAGTCAAGTTGATATGGCTACATTTTTACTTCAGAGTTGGCTTTGCATTTGGAGTGGCTCATCAGGGGAAGAGAGGGGGCGGGGAGAGAGAGAGAGAGGGAGAGAGAGGGAAAGAGAGGGAGAGGGAGAAGGAGAGACCGAGAAGGAGAGAGGGAGAAGGAGAGAGAAAGAGAGAGAGAGAGAGACAGAGAGAGAGAGAGAGAGAGAGACCAAAGTCTGTTTCTCAAAAATTATATGTTAAACCACTAAACCCCAATGTGATTCTATTTGGAGGTAGGGCCTTTGAAGGGTGACTAGGGTTAGATGAAGTCATGAGGATGAGGTCACAAGCCAGGATTGGAAGCTTGATAAGACGGAAAAAAACAAAACAAAACAAACACACAAACAACAAAAAAAGTGAGCTCAACTCTGTGTGAGGACACAGCGAGAAGGCATCTCTCTACAGGCCAGGAAGGGAGGCCTCACCAGCAACCCCCTTGATCTTGAACTTGCCAGCCTCCAGAACTCAGACAGATAAATGTGCTGTTTAAGTGCCCAGTCTATGAGACTTTTTTAATAGTAGCTGGGGCAGTCTAATACTAACAGACCATGAGACAGAATACGGAGAAAAATTTTCTGGCTTGTCTTTTAATTTTTTTTTAAAATTATACTTTAAGTTCTATGGTACATGTGCACAACATGCAGGTTTGTTACATATGTATACATGTGCCATGTTGGTGTGCTGCACTCCTTAACTTGTCATTTACATTAGGTATATCTCCTAATGCTATTCCTCCCCCCTCCCCACAACAGGCCCCAGTGTGTGATGTTCCACACCCAGTATCAAATGTTCTCACTGTTCAATTCCCTCCTATGAGTGAGAACATGTGGTGTTTGGTTTTCCCTCCTTGCGATAGTTTGCTCAGAATGATGGTTTCCAGCTTCATCCATGTCCCTACAAAGGACATGAACACATTCTTTTTTATGGTTGCATAGTATTCCATGGTGTATATGTGCCACATTTTCTTAATCCAGTCTACCACTGATGGGCATTTGGATTGGTTCCAAGTCTTTGCTATTGTGAATGGTGCTGCAATAAATATACGTGTGCATGTATCTTTATAGCAGCATGATTTATAATCATTTGGGTATATGCTCAGTAATTCTAACTGGTGTGAGATGGTATCTCACTGTGGTTTTCATGTGCATTTCTCTGAGGACCAATGATCATGAGCATTTTTTCATGCATCTGTTGGCTGCATAAGTGTCTGTTCATATCTTTTGCCCACTTTTTGATGCGGTTGTTTTTTTCTTGTAAATTTGTTTGAGTTCTTTGTAGATTCTGGATATTAGCCCTTTGTCAGATGAGTAGATTGCAAAAATTTTCTCCCATTCTGTAGGTTTCCTGTTCACTCTGATGGTAGTTTCTTTTGCTGTGCAGAAGCTCTTTAGTTTAATTAGACCCCATTTCTCAATTTTGACTTTTGTTGCCTTTCTTTTGGTGTTTTAGTCATGAAGTCCTTGCCCATGCCTATGTCCTGAATGGTATTGCCTAGCTTTTCTTCTAGGGTTTTTATGGGTTTTAGGTCTAATATTTAAGTCTTTAATCCATCTTGAATAAGTTTTTGTATAAGATGTAAGGAAGGGATCCAGCTTTCTACATATGGCTAGCCAGTTTTCCCAGCACCATTTATTAAATAGGGAATCCTTTCCCCATTTCTTATTTTTGTCAGGTTTGTCAAAGAGCAGATGGTTGAAGATGTGCGGTACTATTTCTGGGGGCTCTATTCTGTTCCATTGGTCTATATCTCTGTTTTGGTACCAGTACCATGCTGTTTGGTTACTGTAGCCTTGTAATATAGTTTGAAGTCAGGTAGTGTGATGCCTCCAGGTTTGTTCTTTTGGCTTAGGATTGTCTTGGCAATGTGGACTCTTTTTTTGTTCCATACGAACTTTAAAGTAGTTTTTTCCAATTCTGTGAAGAAAGTCATTGGTAGCTTGATGGGGATGGCATTGAATCTATAAATTACCTTGGGCAGTATGGCCATTTTCACAATATTGATTCTTCCTATCCATGAGCATGGAATGTTCTTCCAGTTGTTTGTGTCCTCTTTTATTTCGTTGAGCAGTGGTCTGTAGTTCTCCTTGAAGAGGTCCTTCACACCCCTTGTAAGTTGGATTCCTAGGTATTTTATTCTCTTTGAAGCAATTGTGAATGGGAGTTCACTCATGATTTAGCTCTCTGTTTGTCTGCTATTGGTGTATAGGAATGCTTGTGATTTTTGCACATTAATTTTGTATCCTGAGACTTTGCTGAAGTTGCTTATCAGCTTAAGGAGATTTTGGGCTGAAAGGATTGGGTTTTCTAAATATACAATCATGTCATCTGCAAACAGGGACAATTTGACTTCTTCTTTTCCTAATTGAATACTTTTATTTCTTTCTCTTGCCTGATTGCCCTGGCCAGAACTTCCAACACTATGTTGAATAGGAGTAGTGAGAGAGGGCATCCCTGTCTTATGCCAGTTTTCAAAGGGAATGCTTCCAGTTTTGACCATTCAGCATGATATTGGCTGTGGGTTTGTCATAAATAGCTCTCATTATTTTGAGACACATCCCATCAATACCTAGTTTTTTGAGAGTTTTTAGCATGAAGGGCTGTTGAATTTTGTCAAAGGCCTTTTCTGCATCTATTGAGATAATCATGTGGTTTTTGTCTTTGATTCTGTTTATATGATGGATTACGTTTATTGATTTGCGTATGTTGAACCAGCCTTGCATCCCAGGGATGAAGCCCACTTGATTGTGGTGGATAAGCTTTTTGATGTGCTGCTGGATTCAGTTTGCCAGTATTTTATTGAGGATTTTTGCATCGATGTTCATCAGCGATACTGGTCTAAAATTGTCTTTTTTTGTTGTTGTGTCTCTGCCAGGCTTTAGTAAGAGGATGATGCTGGCCTCATAAAATGAATTAGGAAGGATTCCCTCTTTTTCTATTGATTGGAATAGTTTCAGAAGGAATGGTACCAGCTCCTCTTTGTACCTCTGGTAGAATTCAGCTGTGAATCCATCTGGTCCTGGACTTTTTTTGGTTGGTAGGCTGTTAAATATTGCCTCAATTTCAGAACCTGGTATTGGTCTATTCAGAGATTCAGCTTCTTCCTGGTTTAGTCTTGGGAGGGTATATTTGTCCAGGAATTTATCCATTTCTTCTAGGTTTTCTAGTTTATCTGCATAGAGGTGTTTATAGTATTATCTGATCGTAGTGTGTATTTCTGTGGGATCAGTGGTAATACCCCTTTATCATTTTTTATTGCAACTATTTGATTCTTCTCTCTTTTATTCTTTATTAGTCTTGCTAGCGGTCTCTCAATTTGTTGATCTTTTCTAAACACCAGCTCCCGGATTCATTGAGTTATTGAAGGTTTTTTTTTTGTGTCTCTATTTCCTTCAGTTCTGCTCTGATCTTAGTTATTTCTTGCCTTCTGCTAGCTTTTGAATGTGTTTGCTCTTGCTTCTCTAGTTCTTTTAATTGTGATGTTAGGGTGTCAATTTTAGATATTTCCTGCTTTCTCTTGTGGGCATTTAGTGCTATAAATTTCCCTCTACACACTGCTTTAAATGTGTCCCACAGATTCTGGTATGTTGTGTCTTTGTTCTCATTGGTTTCAAAGAACATCCTTATTTCTTCCTTCATTTCATTATATACCCAGTAGTTATTCAGGAGCAGGCTGTTCAGTTTCCACGTAGTTGGGCAGTTTTGAGTGAGTTTCTTAATCTTGAGTTGTAGTTTGATTGCACTGTGGTCTGAGAGACAGTTTGTTATAATTTCTCTTTTACATTTGCTGAGGAGTGCTTTACTTCCAACTATGTGGTCAATTTTGGAATAAGTGTGATGCGGTGCTGAGAAGAAAATATATTCTGTTGATTTGGGGTGGAGAGTTCTGTAGATGTCTATTAGGTCTGCTTGGTGCAGAGATGAGTTCAATCCCTGAATATTCTTGTTAACTTTGTGTCTCGATCTGTCTAATGTTGACAGTGAGGTGTTAAAGTCTCCCATTATTATTGTGTGGGAGTCTAAGTCTCTTTGTAGGTCTCTAAGGGCTTGCTTTATGAATCTGGGTGCTCCTGTATTGGGTGCATATATATTTAGGATAGTTAGCTCTTCTTGTTGAATTGATCCCTTTACCATTATGTAGTGGCCTTCTCTGTCTCTTGATCTTTGTTGGTTTAAAGTCTGTTTTATCAGAGACTAGGATTGCAACCCCTGCTTTTTTTTGTTTTCCATTTCTTTGTTTGTAAAAAAGCCACACTGATTTTTGCAGCAGTGATGCAAGCATGACGTGCATAGGTTTGATGTTCTGTTCAAATTATGTTTAAGTTTTTCCATTAAAGGAATTACTAGTGTTAGTATGCCAAAAGTCGTATCTACTCATGTATTTCCCGTCTCTGTAAGCACATGTAGCCTGATATTAAACCAAACCTTGAGGCCATTAACTATAACAGTGGTGGAGAATCAGCTGAAGACCTACTAAGAAAGAAGTATCAAATAACCAAAGCTGGCAATTACAATTCTACCCAAAAAAGAAGGAAAGCATATATATGATTTATGAAAAATAGGGACTGTGCAACTCTCAGATTTTCAACAATGAATTGCTCACATTCTATACCATGTGTGTTAAATGTTTAAAAGTAAAAGATCCCAAACATTTTTCCAAATATGCAGTGTTTCAAAGGGAAGTATCAAAAGGATACTCATTTATAAAATTATGGTTCAGTACATAAATTATAAAGCCTCAAAGAACATGCTGTTACTTCTACTTGTCAATTTATAAATTGACTTAACAAGTCTACATTTAATTTATGAAAAATCAAATCATCTCAAGAATGTTTTTGTCATTTCTCTCTACCATGTAAAACATATGTTTAAAAAGTTGTATCATATGAATTTTAGAATTTAGCTATTTGGAGCATACAAACCACATTTCTATGACTCAAAATAGAATAATGCTTAGTTGCCTGTCTTTAAAAAAGTAATAGTAATGCACTGAGATATTTGGGGGTGGGAGGTGGGAGACACAAGTTTAACTTTCAAAAATAAGGGTCATGTAAAATAACTGAAAAATAATCCTATTTGAATTAAAATTTAATAATATTAAAAATCAATTTCTACTGAAAATTATACGTGTTTCGCTATTTTATTTTTCTTCCTTTTAGTATAGAAGAAAATTCTGTTAGATAAATCAGACTAACATGGGAGACACTGTAAATATTAAGAAACAATAGTGGGAAGAGGTGAACTCACATTCAAATTTCTTGCTCTTTCTGGTATCATCCAAAACTGCTGTGAACAAGCACTCAGAGTACATGGGAAAGCCTCTTCTAACCCAGAAAAAACTTGATTCCACAAAAGTTATCCTTCACAATAAAAAACACTGTTCTATAAAAATTGTTTCCCCTGGCCAGGCGCGGTGGCTCACGCCTGTAATCCCAACACTTTGGGAGGCCGAGGCTGGTGGATCATGAGGTCAGGAGATCAAGACCATCCTGGCTACATGGTGAAACCCTCTCTCTACTAAAAATACAAAAAAATTAGCCGGGCGTGGTGGCGGGCGCCTGTAGTCCCAGCTACTCTGGAGGCTGAGGCAGGAGAATGGCGTGAACCTGGGAGATGGAGCTTGCAGTGAGCCGAGATAGCACCACTGTGCAACAGCCTGGGCGACAGAGCGAGACTCCTTCTCCAAACAAAACAAAAAAAAATTGTTAACCCTGACTTGACTTACGGGAAAGAGGGTTGGCTTCACTTGGCCCTCCATGGTCCTGCCCAGGCATGTGTCTGTATTAGTGCTCTGCAGAGGTCATTCAAAGTACATTGTCCAAGGCCCCTCTTTGAAAATCTTTTGATGCTGCTGTAATTCAATTTGGTTTCTATGTTGAATCTGAAGTTCTGTTACCACTAACCCCCTTTCTGTATGAAAAAAAGTATTTTTCTATACTATCCCATATGCCATTGAGGTATCTGTATTTAATGTACCTCCAGTTAGTAGCTAATAAATATGTCTATTTGAAAATAGTTTGTTCTCCTATACTTAATCATAGTGAACTATAAATCCAAACTTGACAGCACAAGTGACATTTTTCTTCTTTCATTTCTATGCTATTTTCCAAATTATGTCGTGTTCTTTTTTAAAATTAAGCAAAGACATCATCATTGTTCACTATTATGCCTTCAGTTAACGAAAACCTTTTTAAAAGATTATTTGAAATGCATATCTAATATGCATGACTATGTTAACATGATTATATAGTATTAGATATTGTGATATAAAATTATAACTCATTGGGTGATACAGTCCCCTTTGGGCCTCTCTCCCTTCTATACATCTTGCTGGACTTGCCAAGATCAGAACAGCCTGTCTGCCTTAAACAGACTACTCAGGGTTGCTTATGCAACTGGTAACCTAAAGAGATAAAGTGAGGTCTTCCATTAGACAAAAGGTTTGCATATTGCTTGCTATAAAGTAGTCCCAGCTCAGTATTCACCACCTGTGATGCAAATCCACCCATGAGTAGGTTCCCTCTGAGCTGACTGCTTCACTCCCTGCACAGAAATAAACACAGAAAAGCTGCTGCACTGCTGAGCACTGTGTAATAAAGCCCTTTGCCTTTGGCCCCAAGACTCACGTCTTCCACCAGCAGCCTGATACAGTAACAGGTGCACTGATTTGTAAGTGGGGTAAAATCAACCCCCAGACTTGATAATATCATCTACACAGACATTCACTGGTATGTATGATTCAAGATTATAAATAACTGGCATTCAATATATCCAAAAACAATCATGATGAATATTTCGCCAACACATTGCTCTTTAAAATAATACCCAAACAATTATCTCTACTTTTCCATACCTTGACCTTTCAATTGGACTTTTCCTTAATTTGAGCTTTTTTGAGTTGTCATCAGTGTCATGGAGACTTGTGCCTTGCAATTACATAGTGGTGTTCAAACAGAAGAAATTCCAAACTTCTCTTTCTTTTGACTATAACTAACCTAGGAATAAAATGTTCCCAGAATTGAAAGAAAGAAAGAGAGAGAGAGAGAGAGAGAGAGAGAGAGAGAATCTACTTTGGCAAGTGGGAGGTCAAAGAAAAGGGGCTTCAAATATCAAAGAAGGTTCTCAAAATACTCTTTCGAATGAAGAAAGCCCCACACTCAGTTCCTTATCTTGCAAGCTCACGTGGCTAGAGAGCAACCTTTAAAGGATTACTTTAACATACAGAGAGCTGGGCCCTCTCTGTGTTCTGAAATTTAAACCAGAAAATAGCTGCACAACTGACATGGTTGTTGGGTGTGAAGGGGAATCAGGAAGAGGGAGGAGAGGCTTACATTTCCAAAATGAGCCAGAGTTCAGATAAAGATACTTGTGTAAAAAACAAAGCAACCAGGAATATGATCCTGGGCTGTCAATTTGTAGAATACAATCTAATACTTATACTCCATAGGTAGTCACAGAAGTTATAAGAAACTACAAGCCCTAAGGCATTTTTTAGAATAGAAATCTCTTTTCTCTTTTTTTTTTTTTTTTTTTTTGCCAATATGTAGTGTGGGATTTTCATTGGCTAAAAACTGTTTCAATTTCCCAGTTTTCTAAACATACTTCACTAAGCATTTTTTTTATAAACAGGAATATTGTAACCTTTGTATATTTTTATCAATAATAAAATAAATCCATAATTTAAAAAAATCAAACAATAATTAAGTGTATAAAGTAAAAAGTCAAAGTCCCACATCCTCACCTCTGAATTTCACCTTTATCTGTGTGTATATGTATATTTGGATATTGTATTTTGTAAGCGTATTGTTCTATAATGTGCTTTTTCACTTAATAGCATGATTCACATTGTTCCATATCAGTAAATACAGAGCTTTCCATTTTTTTAACATCTAGATAGTACTTTACAAGATGATTATATTCAGTAACGTATTCAACCATTCCCCTACTGATGAATGTTGAAACACTTTTCCCTAATTTTTTACTGTTTCAAAAACAAAAGGATGTACATCAACTTCAAGCTTTTTACTATAGCCCGTGGACTCTTATGCAACTTACTATCTGTCTTTGTCTTCCTCTGGAACTTCTTAACCAAATCTTTGTGTCCCTTGCCTTTCTTCCACGCCTGGGCTTTACCAACCTTGTCTATGCATCTCTGTGGAATGTCCTGTCCCAAGGTGTTGGCGTGGTGGTTCCTGCTCTCTCACCGCTCAGCTCCAAGGTTACTTCCTTGGTGAGGTCTTTCTAGAGCTCCTGTTCTACACAATCTAATTTATCCTTAGTCAATATCTTTTATACCTTCTTGGTTTATTTTCTTTATAGCACCCATCACCCTCTGGAATCATCTCGTTCATGAATTTCTTTACATGTTTACTGTTTTCATGTACTATAAATAAGACTTTTCTCTGGTGTGCTCTAATGTGTCCTTTATTAGAACAATGTCTGCCACATAGTAGGCTCTCAATAAATGTCCACTGAGAACATGGGTAATGGAAATACCCTTCAACTTGCATTGTAGCGCATTTATACAAGTATTTCCATTAGAGAGATGCCTTGAAGTAAAATCACTGCCCAAAGATTTGTACACACAAAATCCTGATGAGTACTTGCCCAGAGTACTGCAAAAAAGCTTTAATGGTCATTTATATTCTCACCAATATTATGGGAATAGCCTTTTGCCCACAAATGCAGTCTTATAATGCCAATTTGATAGGTTACAATAATTTTTTTGTAAATTAAAAATCACCCTGTTCTAAAGAATCTTTTTATGTTCATCATATTTGTGTTTTATCTACACATTAATCATTGTTGAAAATATTTTTTATTCTTTTTTCCTTTGGGATTACGAAAATGTTTTCTTCCATTATTGTACAAGATTGAACGGATTTTGGTTGGTTTTCTTAGATCTTAAATCCAACTGGGATTTAATATTATATATGGTATAATAAGGACTATTATTCTTTTAAAATGTATTAGTTATCTTTTTCTTATTAAAAAAGTCATGGTGGACGTTTTTTTTCAAATTCCAAAAATAAACACAGAAAAGAAAATAACAATCACCCCAACAGAGACCTGCCTGATTTCTGTCCACTACATTTCCTGTAAAGGTATGTTAATAGAAATGTTTCTTTGCTCATACTTACAAAGGTGTGTTTCTAAAAATGTTTATTTCCAGCCAGGTGCGATGGCTCATGCCTATAATCCCAGCTCTTTGGGAGGCCGAGGTGGGCAGATCACCTGAGGTCAGGAGTTCGAGACCAGCCTGACCAACATGGAGAAACCCCGTCTCTATTAAAAATACAAAAATTAGCCAGGTGTGGTGGCACATGCCTGTAATCCCAGCTACTTGGGAGACTGAGACAGTAGAATCACTTGAACCCGGGAGGTGGAGGTTGTGGTCAGCGGAGGTTGCACCATTGCATGCCAGCGTGGGCAACAAGAACAAAACTCCACCTCAAAATAAATTTTAAAAAATCAAAATGTTTATTCCCTTATACAACATTCCCTCATACTCTTTCGTACACAGTTTAATATGGTTTGACTGTGTCCCCACCAAAATCTCATCCCAAATTGTAGTTCCCGTAATCCCCACGTGCTGTGGGAGGGACCAGGTGGAAGGCAGCTGAATCATGAGGACAGTTACCCCCATGCCTGCTGTTCTCATGATGTGAGTGTGTTCTCAGGGGGGTTGAAGGTTTTATAAGGGACTTTTTCCCCTTTTGCTTGGCAGTTCTCCTTGCTGCCACCATGTGATGAACCACGTGTTTGCTTCCCCTTCCACCATGATTGCAAGTTCACTGAGGCCTCCCCAGCCATGCAGAACTGTGAGTCAATTAAATCTCTTTCCTTTATAAATCACAGTTTCGGGCAGTCCTTTAGAGCAGCATGAGGACAGACTAATACACTGTTTTTTTGCTTATGCTATGAACATTTGCTTTGGAAAACACGATTTTTAATAATGGTATAGTATCTTAATATGTATGTGTATCATAATCGTATGAGTGTATTTTAATGGTTCCTTTTGTTCTTCAATTAATTCCTGTTTCTATTACTAAAAATTAACCCTCCAATGAAAACCCATGCTCATAAAATCTCCAGGACCATCTCTGATTTCATTTCCAGGATAGAGTCCTAAATGTGGACTCTCTAAGAAAAGGAGTATAAATTATTTCACGGCCCTTTTCAGGCCTTTTTCAGACAGGTTGTGTGTACTATTTAAAGTACTATTAATCCCACCACATACAAGATGTATTAGGTACTTCTTAAGAGTGTACTGTTAAGAAATCTGTTACAAAATGTTAAAAGAGCAGAGAGAGAAAAAAAGAAAGAAAAAAGGGATAGAGTGAGATTAGATCACCTGGTAACTATAGGAAACAGCTACTGCCCCCAGGACTCAGCAAACTCGAGAAAGTATTTTATCAGAACCTCTGAGTGCTGAGTGCATGCCAGGGCCCCTGAAGATGGGCCAACTGAGTGGGGAGAAACCACCAAGGCACTGCCTCCCAGTCACAGAGGAGTGGCATGGAAAAGGGATCATAGACACTTCCAGAAGCAGGAGAGAGGGAAGGGGAGAAAAGAGAAAATGACAGCGCCTTTCCCCTGGCCTGCCTTTGGATCCATTGAGCAGATGTCACAGGAACTCGCTGGCAAGGGCATCTGGGAAAGAGTTTCTTCCCGAGACAAGCATTGCAGAGCAGCACAAAGGGCATGGCTGGGGAGGGGTTGGGAGAACTGGGAATCACTCTCACATCCAAGACTGCATGGAGCATATCTGGGTGTTTATACAGGTAGAGGGGTGAGGGGCCAAAACTGGGCTTCTTACGACTCTAGAATATATTTTTAGAGCAGTTACCAGGAGAGTTAAGGACACTATTGAATCTACTTGACAAGGCAGAAGCCAAACTCTTTGCATTACTATTGAATCTGATTCCATGCTGTTGTCAAATGCCAGGAATTTCTACACTGATTGCCATCAGGACATGGAAGTCTCATTGTTTCTTAAAACACAACTATTCTTGAAGACATTGAAGTTCATCCTTCTTACATCCTTACATCCTTCTCTCTGTGACCCTCCTAGGCTTGTCACGAGTCAGCACAAATCCCAAAGGTACCAGCAGCACAGAAGCTCACACTCTGTCCTCATAGCTGGGTGGGCAGTGACAGAAATGCTTATGCAAACACAGGCTGCCTTCTCACCAAAGGTATAGAACATCTAAGAAAGAAAGTCAAAAGATTTAGACCAAAGCAATACCTCTTAATGCAGACAACCAGTGGCAACTAGCTAGTCGCCTTCTCTTAACTCTTCAATGTCCTTCAAATATTTTCTCCAGTTGATATAGCATAATTTGTGATGCCAACAATGAAGTGCTTTTTCACAATCGCTGAGAGCCAATCCTGTGTCTCTGCTGCTCATTTAGGCTACTTTTAATAGTGGCCTAGTTCTCTTAGCTCTCAGCACAATTACCTTGTGATTAAAAAGATAGCATCAATAGGAATTTTTTTTTTATCAGCTAGGCCATGGTTACATGTTGCATGGACACTAGCACTCATTACCCCATCCACATTTTGGTGAGAATTTTTTCCCATTTCTTTCATTGTCACAGAAAACGAAATAAAGCATAAGCTTGCTGGTTGCAAACATGACTTACAGTAAGTCAAATAAGCCCATAATAGAGTTCCCTTATACTTCAGGTTAGCTTCAAAATCCCACTCAAATATGCATCCAAAAAGAAACAAAACAGGAAACTTTCTGGATTAAGTTCTTTGGTTGCTATTTTTGTATCGAATTGGAAAATCTCCTTTCACTATGTCTGAGGTCAAGGGAACTCAAGGGAAGAGGCAGTTCTAGAGACAGAAAAGTTGTTGGTGCTGTGCTGGCCCTTGCTAACAAAACTCTGGTTCTACGAAATATCATTCTACCTGAGAAAATTTTCAGCATGATTAAAGGATATCAGTGCCATAAATCTACCCTTGAACATCAGGCATGACTTTTATTACACTACCCAATGTCCTTTCAAAAATATTTAGATCATTAGCCAATTCGTGTGGGTGATACAATTGTACACATTCCACAAAGATATTAACCATTTGTCTAGTTCAGCATCTGGTAATGTCAATTAAGGATTTTATTTACTCACAAAGAACAAATAGTAAAGATATTAGTTTCAAATTAAGTCCAACAGTCTATTGAGTACATAGTTTAAATGTATTTAAGCTCTTCATGCTCCCCAGGGCAGCGATCACTGGCAGAAATCAGCATCCAGGGATAGGAACCAACAAGAGGGTAGCTGATGATGTTTAGGTGAACTCCCCTCTTTATAAAAACAGAAATAAACCCTCTTCCCCTACAAAGCCTGTCTACACTTTGCATAGCACTAAGGATGGCAGAGCTGGGAGCTGAGTTAGCCAACCCTGAAGGTATCCTGCCTTAAGACTTGTGGCTATTTGGAAAAATAAGCATCCTTATTATTGGGTCAGTGGAAATGGGGCAGTTTGCTGGAGGGAAAGCCCCCAGCCAGGTAGCCCTGCACTTGACAGTCCTCAAGAATGAGTACACATGGCCTCTCTGTCATCAAGTGGTCACCTACCCTTTTTGAGTTGTAAATCTTGAAATATGTTTTTTTTTTTTCTATGAAGAAAGGTTTTCTCTCCACAGAAAAAGCTTAACAGCAAATTTCGCTGTAATCGAAACATTTCATCTTTCTTTCCTTTTTGATGTGGTCGTAGCTCTTGACTGCATCTCGTTTTCTCATGCCTGCTTTCTTTCTGCTATCAGTCACAATCCTTTGTGACAAGGTGGGCTCACCTGGCAGGTGGTTCGGATGTTGCCTCTCATGGAGATATATCTCATTGACCCTTTCGAATTCAGGGATTTTTTTTTAATATAGAAAAAAAAGGCAGGGTATTTTATTATCACTAACTAAGGCAAATGATAAGGACACTGGACTGAAAAACCAAGGATGTTTTATAAATATTCATTTTTGTGTCAACATTTTATTGGCTTCAGGTATCCAGGAAACAACTTCATTTCCCCAAATTACATTTTATTATCAAACAAAAGATGAAAAAAGGTACTACTTACCCATTAAACTAGCATAATGGTTACTTTAATTGGAGGGGTGGGAGAGAAAGAAAGGTGAATCTACTTAGATGTGTTGGAGAAATAAACTTACAAAAATGGGAGCTGGTGGCAAAGCCAAAGTGAAATTCACATTTACTTATTCCATGCAATATTTCTCTGTCCAATCTATGTAAAGCAGTACAAATGAATATAGTTAGAGCAACTAACTGAGTTATCAGCATCTCCAGAGTACATGTTACTAGTAAGCCTTGGCGTATGAATGGTAGTATTATGTGGGATATTAGTAGTTCACCAAGAGTCCTATAGGACTTCTTGTGTCTGGAAAAACAGCTTAGTGAGTGATACTGAAAAACCAACAGCTTGGCTCATGGGCATCATTGAACAAATGGTACTGAGCATGGAATGCAGCCATTTGGAACTTATGAGCCTAAGGGGTGTTTTCCATACATGGCTTCTTGTCCAGAATGCTACTGCTATTAGCCCAATGGCCATCACCGGTTATCAGACATCCTGACCCAAGTCAAAGCCAGATGAAGACAGAAGGCCATCATGGGAAGGCAAAGCGATTCATGCTTAGGGCAAGATAATTATTTGGTATGCTTTCAATCCATTTGTTCAACATTTGCTCCCAGGAGAGGCGGGACGTTCCTGGGGACAGATTAGAGAAGAAGGGACACTGCTAAGTGCTCATGTATTATTTCAAGCAGTTCACTCTGGGCTCTGACCCAAATCCTCAGGCAACAAAGCAGCACCCTGCAGGTAATGGGAACTGTCCTCTTTAGAAAGCAGTGTGGTGACCAGGTGTTGCCAATCATGAGTGTCCCTTGGTGACTCACAGCCGCCCTCATGCAACTTTGTGAGTTCTGACTGCCAAAACATACAGGACACTTCCTAAGCATTATTGTAGCTGAACTCTGGGATCTGAGTATCAGACTTTCAAACCTGGCTTTCTCACTTTCTACTGGGGTGACCCTAAAGACAAGTTACTTAGTTTCTCTGGACTTAGCTTCCTCATGTACAAACATGAGAATAACATTATCTACCCCATAGGTTGCTGTGAGGACCAAATAAAATAACACAATTAAGGTGTTATCTGGTATATAATAACCATTCAATAAAACTTAGCAATGATTATTTATGGCATCCATTCCACAATGGAACTCAATGGTACTGTGTACACTGCCTGAGAATCCTAACCTTTATTTTTGCTGCACCCATCACTTCTTTTTCCAGTTCGGTGACGCCAACAAGTTGGGTAATTGTACAGCAGCATGTTATTATGCTTCTTCACCTCCCCTTCTTACAATGGGTCCCTTCCCCGCCTTCCTCAAACATGGCAGCCCTGTGGGCTCCTGAGCCTCCTTGGTTTGAAATGAGTGAGCTTGCTGAAGCAGAAACAATGGAAGGGCATGGGTGGCAGATTATTTTGCTCCAGCACTTTCTTGACAGAAGTGCACAAAGCTCTTCAAGAAGACGCAGCCGCTGCTGGAGTGGACGCCATCCTTCTGGCTGCCTCCTGAAGGACATACTGGTTTCCTTACTTTCTTTTCTACTTTTTGTCCTTCAGTCTATTGACCCTGCACAGCTATAGAGAAAGCAAGGATGACAGATTCCACATCTTTTTGCAGTTGGGGAACATCTTTGGCTAGAGATTTGATGAAGTCAGTGCCAAGTGGCTGTGTCCCTGAATACAGTCCATTACTTCTAATGGTCTATTTGCATGCAAACCTCCAGGCCAGAGGCAGAAGTAAACATCCCAGAAAGTTGTCCCTGGAGACTCTGGGAAGCTCTCATTTACACACTGTGCTCCACTCATGCGCTGAGTTTACTCACATGCTGCACGTGCTATCCTCACGACAGCCCTGTAAGATGGATATTAGCATCTCCATTTTATCAGAACAAAAACAACGTCAAAGAGGGTTACGCGTTGGGTAAACATGGACATAAAGATGGCACCAGCAGACACTGGGGACTACTAGAGAGGGGAGCGAGGGAGGAGGGAGGGTTGAAAAACTAGCTATTCGGTGCTATGCTCACTACTTGCGTTGCAGAATGATTTGAACCCCAAAACTCAGCATCACGCAATCTATCCGCCTAGCAAATCTACGCAGGTACCACCTGAATGTAAAATAAAAGTTGAAATTATAAAAAATTATAAATTACAAATAAATGAACGTTGTGGGGCATCACGGAAACTGCTGACATGTGATGTCTCCCCTGGACAACCAACTATTTAAAAACACGGTTAAGAAGGGGACTTTGCAGTCTGGTGTACCTGACACTAAAGCCCATGTATCTTTACCACATCGTGTTTAAAAAAATCATTTTCAAGAGAGGCAAGAAATTTGAGTGGAGAAAAAGATTGAGTATGTAAAATGGAAGACTCTCTAGATGTGTTGATTTTGTTTATCATGGTCTCAACTACCAGAGGAGTAGGCAATTTTATCTGGATGTAGACCATGCACTTTTATCAGGAGTACTTTTTCAGGTCAATTCCCTTCTCTAGCACTAAAAATAATTAATAGATCTCTTTGAGAGACTAACAAGTGAGGAGCAAGTACATTTACCTACAACAACTAATGAGACATGAGCAGAATATTTTGAAAAAATAATGGTTTAAATGGTTAACGATGTGTAAATAGTAGTATAATAGCTGCTTCAACTGAGCTTTCATTTATAACAAATTTTCATTGCAAGTCTAAGTTTTCTTCTGAGAAAAATTTGGCTAGGTAAAGGTGAGTTTGGCAATGTTAAGTCTACAACTTATAGGTCAATAAGTAGTAATAAGCCTCGTTTGTGCTTGTTGAGTTAATAAACTATGGTTCTTAGACAATTTCTTTGTTGGATGTTAATATATAACTCTTATTTGGCCTATTATTTGACAGTTGCTAACCTCTTCCTTAAACATTAACCAGAACCCTGAGTACTTTCTTTTCTAACATTGGCAAGTGATCAATTTTTTTTTTAATTTGATAACTTTTGAAGCTAAAATGTGCAATAGTTTTGCCTCAGTGAATTAGGAATTCTCATTGGGATTTGGGAAAAAAGAAAGTTAAGAGAAACTGATGACTACCTATGTAATACTTCCTTTATAGGAAATTCTTACAGAATTTTAATACCCTTGTTACATATCTTTTGTTTCTGGTGACATAAAAGAAGGACAAGTTTCACACCATCTAAAGAAAGAAAATTATTAAATATTTACAGTCACAAACTGTTGTTCAAAAAAAGCGCTTAAAAAATTACATTTAATAGAGTTTAAGTGAGTAAAGAATAATTTGTGAATCACACAGTCCCCAAACTAGAATAGGTTTAGAGAGACTCTAGTGTTTTTGTGTGGGCAAAGAAGACTTACGGGAAAAAAGAGGAAAATGATGTACAGAGAATGGAAGTGAGGTACAGAAACAGTTATATTGGTTGCACTTTGGTGTCTCTTTGAACATGCTTTGAAGAATTTGCCACCTTTCAGAGGCCAAAACTTGGTGATCTTGGTGCTTGGAACAAGAGGAGGTTATAGCCTGTTTATACAGCTTACTCTGTACAGGGAAAACTTTAGGCCAGACTGAAAATATGCAAGGAGGCAGCTTAGGCTAAATTTACTTTAATAATTCTCTCTTTTTGGTCAACCTCCAAAAATCATGAGGGGTTAACCAAAACTCTAGGTACTGAAGACATTTTGTCACGATTATAAACATATTTACATGGTTTTAAATTTTATTGGGAAGTAGTTGGATAATGGGTTTTGTAAAGTGAAAAGAAGGACTTCAGGTCACTTTTCTGTAAGGATTACAGTAGAGGGAACCTCTGCGTGTTGGAATTTTTTGTTTTTAGAAGATAAAACCTGGTCTGCTATAGTTTTTGGGGTTTTTTTAAGTTTTAGTTTGATTATGTGATATTTAGTACGAGTGACTTTAATTTAGTTTGGTCTAGTTGTTTGGAGCCTAGTATATGAGTTTAGTCAAAAACAATAGCCTCTTATAATTTTATGTATTTATTATTTATTTATTTTTTATTTTTTGGTTAGGTGATAGGGTGACGCAAACTTTACTGCTGGCTTTAGTTATTATTTAGTTTATTATTTAGTTATTATTATTTTGGGTTTTTGTTCTCAGTGTGTCATTTATATGTTACAGTGTCTTATTGACCACTTTTTGGATTTTTGTTGTTTGGGTTGAAGAGGGACCATTTGACATTTTATGGATGGCTGTATGTAAACATTTGAGAAAATATAGTACTTTGGGCAGGCTACTATTATGACTATTAGGAAGATAATATTAAGAGTTTGAAGTATGGTTTTTAGTCAGAGTCTCTATGAATCAATTAAAATTGAAGAATTTTAAGAGTTAGATAAATAGTATTTGTTTTAATCAAGTAGACTGTTAATCTCTCATAACTGAATCTTTGTAACATTTGATGTATTTTTATGTATAACAAAAAGTGTTCATAACAAAATAGATTCTTTTTGTGTAGTCAACAGATAATCTCATGTGATTTTATTATTGAGAACAATTTCAACAACGGAATTGAGTCTTTTGTGTAACAACAGTCTTTGTAGTAGAATTTGTCATGGAGTCTATTATGAGGGATGCATTTATAATGATTGTCCCGTTTATTCTAAACTATGGAAAAAGAGACCTAACAAATCATGTCTCCTGAGAAGAGTGAAGGACAAAATCTTTAGGCCAAACTTTATAAATATAAGGAGACAGCTTTAGACTAAACTTAAGTTAACACCTTCAAGTGTGAGCCACAGTGATGAGTAACCAGGGTCTGCAGCTGGTACTTTCTCCAGCAAAAACTACTTCAAAAAAGCCATTGGAGTAGGGGTGGTGGGTGGGTAAGAAGATCCATAGTCCGCTCATCATCTTCTGGTTTTTTGTTTGTTTGTTTTTGTTTTTCATTTGTGTATTTGGTGTCTACAAAAGAGCCTTAACATGGTTTAATAAATATGTTCCATGGAGTTGCTTATTTTGTTTCAGGATACTTAAAGGAAATGCTCACTGGAACGTTCCAGATTTTGGATTTGGAATGTTCAGCCAGTTAAGTATACTGCAAATATTTAAAACTCCAAAAAAATAGTCTGAAATCCAGAACACTTACAGTCCCACGAATTTTGGATAGGGATACTCAACCTGTACTTACAAAATGGTTTTGAAAATTCCTTAGTACAAGAATGACTCTGCCAATCTGATACAAATATGGCTCTCTCTCTCTCTCTCTACACACACACACACATGCACACACACAAACACACACACACTCCACTCTCTCTCTATATATATATATATACACACACATATTAACATATAACACATATACACAAATAAATATACTTCTCACTGAATTTTGGGTGGACATGGACTCAAGGTTCTTGTCTGGTATATCAGCCACTAGGTCTGAGTCCTCCGTCTGTTCTCTGTGCATCTGGGAGTGTGCACACACTATTCAAAACTCCAGTTAAATACCATCCTCCCTGGGAAGATTCCCTGCTACCCTCAATCCCACTCTTGAGAAACAAGAACATCCTCTTCAGCTCTTCAATCTAATACTTAGCAGACATCATAGTGTTTTCTAAGTTGGGGGACTAGATTCTGTCTCCCTCATTTGCCCTAACTTCATGCCCACTGGAGCTCCAGGCACCTGCTGAAGGAGGCAGTGACAACAGGATTTGCCTCCAAAGAACACAGACCACATTCTTTTGTGAATAAGGGAATTTTGTTACTCCTGATTACTTTACTCATCCTAGAATACAATGAATTTGCCATAAAAGAAGTTGAAAAACATACTCAGAAGAAGAAAAAAAGAACACTAGAGTGGCAAACTGTATTGTATTACCAGTTTTACACATATCCACATGGATCCTTATGTTTGGTGGGGGCAGTCCACAGCCTGACCACTGTAATCCCCCACATTTATGTTCCCCCGCCGTGTAGAAAAGCTACACGGGGTATTCCTGCTGTACACGCAGCCACTGTGCAAAGATGACCCCACTCTCCTTGCCACTGAGGAGCCCAACTCATCCCCTGAGAGACAGGGATCCTATAAGTGAAAACCTGCAGCCAGGGGCCTCCAGAGAGGGGAGTTACTACACCAGGCAATGCTTCTCTCCCGGACAGCTTGAATGTTTAAGGTATAAACATACTAGACAGCAAAGTAGTGCAGAAACCAAGAAATGGACACAGAGAGAGAGAGGGAAAGGGAGGGAGAGGGTGAGGGGTAGGGGAGAGGGAGAGGGAGAGGAAGAGAGAGAGGTAGGAAGAGACCATAAGGAGAGAGGAAGAGGAAGACGAAGTAAAGGCAGGAGGAGAAGCCCAGTCTCCGAGGTAGAGACAAGCAGCAACTTGAGTCATGAGCTGGATGTTCTCAGCAGGAACCACTGCAGCTTCAGATGCATCCCAAATCATGAACGAGTATGTTCTGCTTGCATTTCCATCCTAAGAGGATGGTGGAGGGTGATGCTTTTTGTTCTTCCTCATTTCCCTGTGCGTTCAAACAGTTAACCAATACCCTCTAAAGTAATAAAAGTGTATTTTTGCTCCGAGTAACTTGGTTGAACTAATATTCAAATCCAAATCTGCAAACTGGTAGGCTGACTAGGCTATGTGAATGTGTAAGGAACACAGAATATGCGTCCAAATTCCATACAGACAGAGAGGACTGGGCTGGCATAAAGGAAGACCAGTTACTTCAGAGGACTGGCCAAGAGGCCGGTGACACCACAGCTCGGTGACACCACACCTCTTCTCGTGGTTTTTAACCCCAGAAGCAGATATTCTGGGCCTTCTTGAGTGCCCTGATCTGGGCCACTCCTGCTGTCTCTTTCTTTAGTTTCTCTGGGTACAGACTAAAATTCTCTTTGAGTCTAGTTCAAACTGTACAAAAGAGGGGATCTATTCAGTTCAATTCATCATACTAGATGGAGTTCTTAGACCATCACATGCCACAGGCCCATGGCCAGCCTACAGATCGGCTCCCTGATGTCATTCTGTGGCCATGAAAAAACTGACATGGCAAACTGGAGCCATCACAGAAGGAGCTGCCAGCACTGGGTCAGGCATGGAAGTCATATAAGACCATCTACCCTGGTCAACCAGGCAGTGCTAATAGGGAGAGTAAGAGGACAGCAAGGAGATCAGCAACCCAAAGCCATACCCCAGCATGTACTAGAGTTGGCCATTGGAGCTTGGCGTGTTTTGGTTATTAATACTCCAAACTATTCATGCTTAAGGCAATGTGGAATTTCAAGTGAGAGCCAGATAGGAAAGGAAAACAAAGCATCATGTGTGCTTGGGCGAATGCCTAGTAAAACAAGAGGATCCCCGTCTCTCGCAGCAGAGTGTGGCCATCATTCACTCCCTTTGGTACCATCCATTCCCATTCTCATCGGCATTCACGCAGCACGGTCAAATGCGATGCTTTAACATCACGAAATCAAGCTAGGTTTACAAATGTAAGGTAAGAGATAAAGATAGACCATCTATCTGGAGTTCTTCTTCTTCTTCTTCTTTTTTTTTTTCCTTTCTTTCTATGTGTAGAATAAAAGGACAGAGAAGAGACAGACATTTAAAGGGAAAAAAGGCAAGTGCTGAGGTAAACCTGCCATCTATTTTAAGTGCAACAATTTATTTGGGTTTCAAAAATACTTTTTTCTGTCTCTTGTTCTTCCTAAGTCCCAGATTATCAGTCTCATCGAAGATTATAAAGGAGGTGACACAACAATTATCAGAGAGAAAACTGCGTTCCACTTAGCAGCCGCTACCAAAAGTGCAGCTTAATGTGTTTTCAATGAGGTGGGCCCCTGAGGGCCTGGACACCCACAGGCCAGCGGATGTTTCTATGTAAGAAGAGCAAAGGCATCAGCAAAAGCAATTTCCCACTTTTATTAACCCAGTTTATTTTAAGGCATGATTATTCAAGCTTTCATCTGCTGTAATTAGTCTTGTACTTTCAGGATAATAAGACTGGTGAGGCTAGTTACCAAGTGCCCACGCACAGGAGAATTCAAATAGCCTTCGTTCTACCTGGCAGTCTCAAGAACTGTTAAAGGCTTAAACTTTATTACAAGAAGAAATAGAACATGCCGAGTGAAAGGTCTGCTTAGTTGCTTACTATAAAACCACAACTACTTAGGAAACTTAAGCTCTGCATATTCTAAACCTGAAGGAGCCTCTAATGGGGTATTTGGGGTCACTGTTAAGATGATTCCTCAAAAATGCCCACAAATAAGACCTGGAAGGGGATCCCACACGTGGCTGTCTCTGCAGAGCCACAGGCAACAGCACAGAGATGCCACGATTTATTTAATGGAATCTTGGTAGTGACTCAATATCAAGAACTCACCTTGAGAAGCCACATTTCGAGCATCTGAAAACAACTGGCAGGGCATTTATTCAAACACTTTAAATAGATCAAAGCTGTTTATTCTCTAATCTCCTCTCCCCTTCTTACACATTTCAAACCAAGTCAATGTTTTCCTTCTATTTCTCCCAGAGGTCTAAACATCTCTAGACTATATTTGGCTTAAAGTTTTGCTTGACCACATGATTTTAAGAAGTGTTGAATTTGAGTGCCGTTAGCTGGGTAAGCTGGGAAGATGGCTGGATACCAGCCTTTACAAAGGACTCATCACTCCATGAGTGATAAACTCCAACTTCTCTCATGGTTCCTATGGGCTGCAAGCAGGAATCCTCAATTCATTGTTCTTCTGAAAGACCCAGATCTATGAATTGGGAGATTACTTGTATTCAGCAGTTACATTTTCTAATTCTTGTGGGCTTTGAGGAGATCAGAAGAGGTAAGAGAAAGATATTTGATATGATACTTCTTTCTCTACCCCTCAAGACTAAATAAATACTAACTCAACTATCTTACTACTTCAAGTTTCTAAATAAATCTCCCATTCAGGGTAAGGCTAATCCCCTTAACTCTCCTCTCCAGTATCATTCTGATCCCATCCGATACCTCCCAAACTGAGCCTTAGTGGCTTTCCTGCAGGGACCCACCTCTGGCTGGTGAAGCCACAGGTCCCCTGAGAGCACTGCTGACAGAGCTAGGCAGGGCTCCTTGGCGTCTCCTGCGGACGTCACATATTACCTTCCGTTATGATTGTCACAGTACATGGTGTGAGCAGATAGTGGATTTTAAGGCACTTTAAAAACATGCTTGTGTAAAGGAAATGGAGCACTTGGATTCGATTTAGTAGCCTTATATAATATCTGCTTTTATTTCAGAAAAACTTCTGAGGTAGTCACCTGCCGATGAACATGCCGGCAGAGAAGTTGAATTCCGAGGTAAACCAGTCGTTCCAATCCAAGGGAGATGGCGTTTGGAAGCTTTAATTTAAACAGAAACCCTGCAGGACTCACTTGTGCATACAGCTGTCAAAACAATTCAATATCCAGAAATAAATATGGTATAAGATACCCACTAGTATGTTACACTGGAGTGGAACATCTTTTTAAAATTACGTTGCCATATTCTACGCTTTATCGAGTACCCTCCATTTTAATATTTCATCTAATAGACTATGTAATTTGGCACTTTGTGTAGTAAAGAGTGAATGAAATGCTGATGTGGTTTATTAGGGCAAGTAAATTCGGAATAAAGTATAGTGATAGCATTATAATGTGACATGTCATCAGTTTACAGAAGAGATTTCTCAAAGGAACACAGAGTTCTGAATACATGGGTATTGGTATCATCATAGAGAACAGCAAATATTCATTATTCATTTAGGAAAGGAAATGTGTACCTGGATAATAATTTAAAGCTATATACACACACACACACACACACACACACACATACACATACACACACATACACACACACATATATACATATATATTTATCATCATGGCTGCATGAACCAATTTGCTTTGCACAAAAACACAGGAGAGGCGGTATCCAGTAGTGGAAGGAGTTGGGGCTTTGGAGTAAAGATACTCATTCAGATTCTATCATTTGCTAGATATGAGCCTTGAGAAATATACTTCTGTGGGCTTCAATGCTCTCTACTGTTTTAAAAAAAAAGAAAAAAAGAAAAACTCCACCTTGCAGCATTGTTTTCAAATTGTCAATTTCAACTGGCACTCAATGAATGGGAGGTGTTGCAAATGAAGACATTTAGCACATAAATAAGGAAGTAAGGTGTTCAAGAGTCTGTATCACTGTACCTATGGGTGGTCTTTCTGGGCCACTGTCAAACTTCCCTTTTTGAGAAGCTACAACAGACACACGGGAGAGTCCCGCGACCAGAGTAGCTGCCATGGTCCAGATGAGGAAAACCGCCATGGATTCAGTAAGACTTAGAGGAGGATCCACAGGCAAACGGTCCTTCCTCGTCCAGCTATTTCCAGATAAGACCACTGTGTCCCTTCCTCTGCAAAGTGTGCTTGCATCTTTGGTTCCCCGCCTTGAAGTCTTCGTCCTTTCCTAGCCTGAGTTATTTCACTCAGCTCAAAAGACAGTGTTTGGGCATGGTCTCCATTGGAAGATAGTTCCTCATGTTTCCTAAAGTTCTCTTTACTGCCCCGTCACACCCTCATAGCATGCAGCAATAAATAGAAATTCCCCTTTTTTTCCAATTATATTTCTATAACTATTGTTGCCCTCCTCTCTTTCAGTAATGTAAAACATTTTCACGGTTTCTTCTGTATCCTAATTTTCCCCACTCTATTCCATTTTTGAGATTAACTGGCAGCTGCCTATTACCTTTCACTTTTTCCTCTCTAAGTGATACTTTTAGTAAGCAATTTACAGCTACCTTCAAAGTGAATTTGTGTGTAACTTAATTACATTCACTTATACACTCATTATAATTATAGTATCTTAAAAATCCCCATCTGTGGAACAAAAGATGTTTCCATTTATCATGTTTCTATTGTGTATAAGCTGTCCTTAATATTATATACCACAATACTCTCAAAAGACGAGACTATCTATGGCAAATGCTCCACCTGTCCCCACCCCCACCATCTCTTTATAAATGCCTCAGTTAAAAATGATATGTTTTTACCATTAAGCACTTTTTTTCTGATTTTTTTTATTAGTCACAAGAAATAAAGTGCTAACAAATAGCTGGGTGGATGAAATGAGTGAGGCCATTAATATTCTATACTGATAGTTAATATACATTCTCTTTTCCACATTACATCCTTAGACTTCAGGTATAAGTCCAAGTAAAAGTTCAACAGAATAAGGAAAACTGCATTCATTAGTAGAATTGTTTTTCTTTTTCCCTTATAACACGGCACAATTGCAGATCTATCAGCAGACACACAAGCAGACCTCCCGGACTCATGGGGCACCCTTAGGGGGTTATTGGTCAAAATTTTCCGTGTATCTGCTTTCTGAGAAAGTAACAAGATTTTGCTGGCATTTAATTTTTGATAATTAAAACTAGATTTTTATTTTATCCTACAATCGGTAATATTTTCCCCCACTCAGAGTCATAAATAAGGTTAAATGGTTCAAGATGTGTTTAGTCACCTAATGATGCTGATAATCCGTCTCAGCCAAAAGAAACAAATCCTTAAAACAAGGCAAACAATGTTAATCTCACAAAAGAAGCAACTGTTAACTAGAAATGGAAATCCAATTAAGTACATTTCCTGAATAATTAAATAATAATGAAAACTTGAGGAACATGTACAGGCATACCTCAGAGATACAGCGGGTTCAGTTTCTGACCACTGTATAAAGTGAATATAGCAATACAGGGAGGCATACAAGTTTCATGGTTTCCTAATGAATAGAAATGTTACATTTATACAATGCTGTAGTCTTTTAAGTGTATAATAGCATTATGTATATAAAAACAGCATACACACTTTAATTTAAAAATACGTTATTGCTAAAAAATGCTAACAATTACTCAAGCCTTCAACAAAGGTAATCTGTTTGCTCATGGAAGGTCTTGCTTTGATATTGATGGCTGACTGACTAGGGTGGTGGTTGCTAGAAGTTGGGATGGCTGTGGCAATTTCTTACAAAAAGACAACAATGAATTTTGCTGCATTGATTGGCTCTTTCCTTCAAGAAAGATTTCTCCATAGCATATGATGCTGTTGGATAGCATTTTACCCATAGTAGAACGTATTTTCAAATTTAGAGTTAATCCTCTCCAACCCTCTCAAAGCCACTGCTTTATCGACTAAGTTATGCAGTATCGAAACCCTTGGATGTCATTTCAACAATGTTCACAGCATCTTCACCAGGAGCAGATTCCATCTCAATCAACTACTTGCTTTGTTCATCCGTAAGAAGCAACTCCTCATCTGTTCACGTTTTATTATGAGATTGCAGTAATTTGGTCACATCTTCAGGTTCCAATTTAACTCTAGATCTCTTGCTATTTTCACCACATCTGTGGTGACTTCCTGTGCTGAAGTCTTGAAGACCTCAAAGTTATCCATGAGGATTGGAATCCACTTCTTCCAAATTCATGTTAATGTTAATATGTTGACCTCTTCCCATGAATCACAAATTTTCCTAATGACATTTAGAATGGTGAATTATTTCCAATTAATTTTTCCCAGTTCCATTAGAGGCGTCACTACCTATGGCAGTTATAGCCTAATGAGATGTATTTCTTAAATAATAAGACTTGAAAATTAGAATTACTCCTTGATCCGTGGGCTACAGAATGACGGTTATGTTAGTAAGCATGAAAACAACATTCACCTCCTTGAACATCTCCATCAGAGCTCTTGGGTAACCAGATGCATAAATGACTGGTCATGTTCTGAAGAGTCATTTTTTTCTGAGCAGTAGGGCATAGGAGGGCTCAACAGTGGACTTAAAATATTCACTCTACTATGCCCTAAACACATTTACCATCATCTAGGCCACGTTGTTCCATTTACAAAGCACAGTCAGAGTAGATTCAGCATAATTCTTAAGGGCCCTGGGACTATCAGAATGGTAAATGAGCATTAGCTTAAACTTAAAGTCACCAGCTACATTTGCCCTTCACAAGAGGGCAGGCTGTTCTTGGAAGCTTTGAAGCCATGCATTGATTTTTTTCTCTTTAGCTATGAAAGTCCTGGATAGTATCTTCCAATAGAAGGCTGTTTCATCTGCACTGAAGATCTGTTGTTGAGTGTTGCCACCTTCATCAATGATCATAACCAGATCTCTGGGTGACTTGCTGCAGCTTCTACATCAGCACCTTACGTGTCTATGCAATGCAGATGGCTTCTTTCCTTAAACCTCATAAATCAACCTCTACTACCTTCAAATGTTTCTTGTGCATCTTCCTCACCTCTCTCAGTCTTCATGATATTAAAAAGAGTTAGACCCTTGCTCTGAATCAGGTCTCGGCTTAACGGAGTGTTGTAACTGGCTTGAACTTCTATTCAGACCACTACAACATTCTCCACATCAGCAATGAGGCTGTTTCACATTCATATTATTTATGTGTTCACTGGAGCAGCACTTCCCTCAATAATTTTTCCTTTGCATTCACAAATTGGCTATTTGGCACAAGAGGCCTAGCTTTCAACCTGTCTCAGTTTTGGACATGCCTTCCCCATTCAGCTTAATTATCTCTAGCTTTTCATTTAAAGTGAGAGATTTGCAACTCTTCCTTTCACCTGAACGCCCAGAGGCCACTGTAGGATTATTAACTGGCCTGATTTCAATATTATTTTGTCTGAGAGTATAGGGAAGCCCAAGGAGAGGAGGAGAGGTAGGGGAACTGCTGGTCAGTGGAGCAGTCAGAAGACACACATTAAGTTTGCCATCTTGTAAGGGAGCAGTTCGTCGCACTCCAAAACAGTAAGATCAAAGATCACTGCTCACAGATCACCAAAGCAGATATAGTGATAAACTTTAAAATACTGCAAGAATTACCAAATGATAGACACAGAGTGAGCACATGCTGTTGGAAAGATGGTGCTGCTAATAGACTTGCTCGATACAGGGTTGCCACAAACCTTCAATTTGTAAAAAAACAAAACAAAACAAAAAAAACCCTCATTATCTGCAAAGCATGCTAAAGGGAAGCATGGTAAAACGAGGTGTGCCTGTGATACCAGCAAATATTTATTACACACTGCCTGCATTTCTTTAAATTATCTCATATGGCGGGTATTACTTTTTCTGTTTCACAGGTCAGAAAGCTGAGATTCAGAGAGGAGAAATGATTTGTTTAAGGAAGTAGAGTAAGTAGGCACCAGAGGCAGCATTACATTAGCTTTGAAGTCTTTATGTTCACGGAAATACCCTGCATTCCCCTCCCTTTTGTTGATCTGTCTCCTATTTTAGCATTAAGGGGCCTATGTTTATATCAGAGTTAAGTCATGACTTAAGTAGTTTTAGACATAGTATTTCCCCCCATCATGAAATTTAACTCCTTCAGCCTCTTCTATTTCTTTAACAAGGACATACAGAATCATATTAATTACCTTTTTAAAAAAACTGAAAATACCATCAAGATACTTATGGAACTCACATGAAAGTGAAATAGGGACTATTTCCCCATTCCCTCAAGGAACTGAGTAATAAACTAAGTTTTAACCACTAATGGCAACAGGTTTGCATGCCACTTCACCCAGGTTAGATAAACACACCAGTTATCTTCAACCCCTGTACGCCCGACATGGTATAAAGCAAAAAGAGAACCATTTAACAACTTTTGTATTAGCTAGTCATTCCAGTAATAAAACGGGAAGATAATCATACATAAACGGCACCACACAAAAACTTTCTCTGTTACTTATTAATAACCAACCTGATAATATCATTAACGGCATGTAGAGCTAATTGCGGTGGCTTTTTACTGCTCCCTTTGATATGTGCACTATCCTGAAGAGGACAACATCTGTTAGATCTAACTCATCCCAAACATCAAATGTGACACGGCGGTGTTTAAATAACTCGACTGCGTGCTATTTCAGCAGGTCCTTCTCTGCTCTCCTTTCTCATCTTCACAAGGCCGACCACAGGCAGACGCCTTCCTGCGCTCATTACTGAGCTTCATGCAGACACAGCGGAGTGGGATGGAAAGTGTACTACCTTCATTCTGCCTTGAATCCATACCTGACTTTTTGGTCCTTCACAGATTTCTTTGGGAAAATAAAAATGATATATTGTTTTCTGAACAAAAGAAAATTAATTTCAATCTTTAAAAAACAAACTTGAATGTTATTCAGTTCGGTTTTTTCCCTAAAAAAAAAAAGTTTCAGACTCCAAAGTTTCTCAAAAAAGTAACTTCATAGATGCCATCTATGTCAAAATAAGTAAAACAGGTCCTCTTGAGAATGACAAGCTCAATATAATGTTGGAAAAATCAACTTCTATAGATGACTAACCCGCCAATTGTATTTTGAATTTTTTAAAAAAAGAGGTGCCTAGGCAGATGCAGGATACATATAAATATAGAGTCAACCATCTCCTAGTGACACAATCATTAAATATTTAGCTGACTTAAATTACACTGCATGCATGGGGACTACAGTTAATGACGATATTCTGTGTTGTGAAAAATGCTGAGACGGGATGGTGTGTTCTCCCAGCAAAATGCTAACTAGGTGAGGTAATACATTTGATAATTTGCTAAATTTAACCATGCCACAGTGTCTGTCTACTACAAAACATCACGTGGTACATTAAATAAAAACACGTACATTAAATAAATTTACATGTCAATTTTAAAAGTATATTTGTAATAAAAATCAAACTCATTTTTAACTCTACAGTTTCTTATGTGCAACCATATGTTATGTAACTGAAATATTTTCACCTAATGATATCTTGTCTCTGCTCCTGCCACAAAACAAAAACATGAGAAAGTCCACTCGTGCTTGTCAGAGGCGGGTTCTCTTCATCATGTTGATTCCTCTGGTGGTCTGGTAAGGCTGAGCTTGGTGTCCCCTGGACTCCCAAAATGCTCTGGGTCCAGCGCTGGGCTGGCCCTCAGGAGGCTGCCCTGCACATCCCTGTGCCTGGGCTGGGTTCCACCCCACCCTGTCTGTGAAATGTGTGTGTATGTACGTGTGCGCATATGCGCGTGTGTGCATGTGTGTGTGCACGTATAAGGGATAGAAAGACAGATCAACACAGATGGAGAAAGAAAAATTGGTAGGTTGTATTGAGATTCCAATCAAAATCTAAAATATGATTTTATAGTTTCAAACTCAATCTAGACCTTTTTTGCAGGGTAATGTTTTATGAATAACCAGATGCAGAAGTCACTCTCAAATAAATATAGACTACGTCAATAAGGTAACATTGCATTCAATTATCTCCCCAAGGCAGAATCCCTGTCTTTTTAAATGATGTAAATACCTTGTTCTCTGTGTCCACAATTTAAAATGGAAGTTAATTAAGAAGTCAACTTGAGCAGGGACCCCAGTAACTTCAGCAGTAACTTAAAACTATTTTTAAGTTACACAAAAGTATTACTATACTAGTGTGCACATTACAAAATATGCTAATAGAATTTTTAAAGCAATGATGTGAATAAAATGAATAAAACATTTTAACAGGTACACAAAGAGCAACAAGAATTGAAAATTCAGTAACTATACATTAAGAAAAAATAAGCAAAAATGTATTGTGTGTTTATTTCCCCAACCAAATGTTTACTGGAAGGCTGTGATAATTTTTATACCAAAGGTTATTATTCCGAACAAAAGCTTATTTTTTTCCTTAGTAATATTTCTTAAGCTCAATTTATAAGCACAAGTCCTCTAATTTTATTGTGAGAAGGCTGTTATGAATAACTTTTTTGTTCTTCATACAGAGAAATTGAGAAACAAGGATAATTGCTCAAATTATTGAAGTTAAGAAGAAAATAAAATTAATGGTCTAGTGTTTATTCTTATAAACTCTTCTCACAATACATACACACACACACAGACACACACACACACACACACACAGACAGAGAGAGAGAGACAGAGAGAAATTTTTCACATGTCTGCAAATAGTCCCTAAGGTTCTTAGCCAAGGTGTGTACCTCGAAGTCTAAAGTATGAACTGAAGATTTTATTAAAAGTTGAATCAATAGAGCATTTGATCATGAAAGCCACACAAGGGTGGCATCTGAAATGCTGTTCTAAGCATCCTTCAAATGCTGCTTTTTCTTCATGTTATTGCCAGGAAAAGCATAGAAGAATGAGTCAGGTGGAAATCTGCATGGGAGGACAAAGCAATGAATCAAGGTGGCCTCTGGCTGAGTAGATGCACTCACTCATTCCTTCAGCCAGCACTGAGTCTGGTAATTCTTCTGAGTGCTGGGGAACACAACAGCGAACGTGACACACAAGGTCCTTGTAGTGGAGAAGGCAGAGCCAACAACACAAAAATATCCTTCTCTGCAAAGCAGAGAACGGAGGTAAACTCATGTGGTTGTCAGTGACTGCGGTGCTATTTTAGGAGAAGGCTGAATTCATGCAATCCTTGAGTTAATATGTTCTTCGGGCTAGTCCTGTGGGCTGCAGTGGCAATGCACCAGGTTTTAGTGCAGGAGGAGGGTGTTGGCAGTGACTCTGGGCAGTGTGGGGCTAGGCAGAGGAAGGTGCCTGGGGAGAAAGATACCCTTCCTTTCTGACCCCTAGGGCCCAGGTCCAGCTTCCCAAGACACCCACCACAAGGAAAGCCCCAGCCGTCATTTTTCATTTCTACCAAGAGTGACAATTATGGATCTCTAACTATGTTTCCATCCAATTACAGGTCTCTTAACTATGTTTCTATCCTGATGAAAAAGGCCAGAGTGTTCAATAAGAAAATGAAAATTAAATGCACTACTTCCTCACTTAACCCAAAGCAAGGTTTAGGGACAGCTTTTCTGAGCCTGACCCTACAAATTTCCTAACTCAGGTCAAAAGGGGACTCCCACGCCAAAGGTCTCTAAGGACAGGTGTGTTAATAACACCACTGCCATGAGTGGAGCTTTCAAAGGTCTCCAAGGACAGATGTTTTAACAACACTGCTGTCATGGGTGGAAACCTCTCTGTGCCACGTACTGTGCTCAGGGCTGGACATGACCCATCTCACCGTGGACCCCTCTCTCTTCTCCAGGATCTGCATTACGTGTGCCCAAGGGGGCCTTCTCTATGCTGCTGGGATGCCAGCATCTGGCCCAGCACCTGGCACAGAACAGACTCAGTCCAAATGTAGAACATAGTGTCGGGTGGGTGGGGTCTGATGCCCTGGCAAAGGAACTGAAAGACGTACCCATTATCCAGTCCAAAGTCTCTAAAAGAAAGTCACAGAGGCCAAGACCCCAGACACTTTTTGTCCCCAACACCCAAAGCTTTATTTTAAAATCCTTTCAGTTCCTCCAGAAAACAAACAAACAAACAAAAAAAAAACAAAAAAAAAACCTGACCTCAATTCTTAGACACTTTATGTAAATGAGGAGAAAGTAAGGTGCTGAGCCCCTCCCGATCACTTTTTGTTTTGAATGGATGTGTGAGTCCTGTCAAAGTGCAGGCTAGTTTATGTTCTCCAAATGCCTCCTAACTCAGAGAGGGTGGTGTGTGCAGGGCTGGGATGGGCCACGCAACATATAGGAGCCCAAATAACAAGAAGGCAGTTGAGGCACAGCTTAATCCTGTTGGCAGAAGCAGGTGGAAAGAAGTTCACCAAGAAGAGCTGGGGCACCGGTGGGTGCAGGTGATGAGAAAAGCTACCTTCTTCCCTAGGTAATGATCGCTCATGGGGAAATAATCAGCAATTCTTCATCTAGGAAAAAATAACAGTTGCTGTTCAGAGCCTCTGACTGGAAGTGAGGCATTTCCAACTATCAAACAATAATTAAAAGAAATAAAAACTTTTGCATCTTAACATGCTCATTTAAGAAAGAAAACAAAATAGATACACATACACACAGCCCATTTACATTCCCTCTACCCAGTCTAAAAGCTGTCCGACGATCCGTTTTAATCACAAAATGCTTTCTTGGTAACCCGTGTGCATTGCAGCAGATACTTAGCAAAAGCATGCTCATTTGCTTCTGATATCTGTATAAACCAGACATTAATATTCTCAATTTACAAATAAGCAACTGGAACTTCAGAGAAGATAAGTAACTGATCCAAGATTATCCTTCCTTCTAATAAGTGGTAAAGCTGGAATTCAAACACAGGCCTAGTGGAGTTAAAAGCTTTCCCCACTTCTCAGTAAAAAGCTAAACAAACTTCCTAATTTTCTGAGCTTCCTACATACTCTTTGATCTAGGATAACAACCCCATGGCTGGCTTTATTGCAGAGTTTCTCTGCACCGGCATTTGGCCTTTGTCTGTCTAATTTTGACTAGTTGCATAAGATTGTAACAATGCAGGCTTAGGGTGAGACAGTATTTTTTTTTTCTTAGCTTTATCTCTGAAGATTGCCAATGCTTGTAAGAATAGCAACACTGTCATCAACCTAATAATGTTGGATTAACTTCAAGAGCTGGGTAATAGTGCAAGTATTCATTTCCCATAAATGTTGGAAACTCCTTTAACCTCATGAGATCCTACATAACATGTGGGAAAGAGTCCAGTTCTGACTCCAAAATCTTAACAATTCACTCTTTCGTTGATAACTGCTTTTTAAAAATTAAATATATCACGCCAAATAGTGAAAAATAATAAAAATCTGTTTGTACCTAAATTTCTTTAAAGAAATTTTTAATTTTTTAAAGAAATCTTTCTAAAGATTTTGACTTTTTGGAGGGAAAGGCCACATGATTACACTGCTAAGGTGTATATATATATACACACACACACACTATATATATATAATATATATAAATCCAAATATATATACACTATATAAATATTACATATAATATATAATAGTATATATACTATATAATATTATATATATTACAAATAGTGTATATATATACTATAATATATATAGTATATATATACTTGGATTTTTTTCAGACAGAGTCTCATTCTGTCACCCAGCCTGGAGTGCAGTGGCACAATCTCAGCTCACTGCAACCTTCGCCTCCCAGGTTCAAGTGATTCTCCTGCCTCAGCCTCCTGAGTAGCTAGGACTATAGGTGCCCCCACCAAGCCTGGCAGTTTTTGTATTTTTTAGTACAGTCGGGGTTTCGCCATGTTGGCCAGGCTGTTCTCGAACTCCTGACCTCAAGTGATCCACCCACTTCCTGATCTCAAGTGATTCACCCACCTCCGCCTTACAAAGTGCTGGGATTACAGGAGTGAATGACAACGCCCAGCCCTGCTAAGATATATTAACTGTCAGTTTAGTATTATTTGACTATTGATTAACATAATAGGAGTAAAATTTAACACTGTTTTTATGGTAGAGATGGTACAAAAAAATTACAGTGTAATAAATATAAATCTATAAAAATAGAAGTTAAATAAGAAGTAATCTTCTGGTGAAGAAGAAATAATAAAATATAGATTATTCTTAAAGGTAAGTCAAATATTTGATAAGGACCACAGGCACCTTCTTTTAATTTAGATGCTGAATTTTCTTAAGTCCTAAAAAAAGTGTTGTTAGAATTCCAAGGATATTTGGATGAAACTTCACTGTAAACTCACATGGAAACTATTTTAGCTGGCCACAGATGTGAAACTAAAAATGTTGAAATACTTATTTCAAGTGGATTTCGAAAATCTGCAATGACTTCATTCTGGAAGATAATTTTCTTACTATGCATGCTTGACAGCTGGGTCTCCACACTGCACCACTTCCAGGCTCCTTTCACACAGCCCTCCTGGCATTCTGCCTGGAAATACGTCATATAGCAAGGTTCACACTTTTTTTACATACTTGCAAAAAATCTTAGGTTAGTGCTAACTCAAGATTAGTGCATTGTTTCTAAAAGGCCAACACATTACATTTTTCCTGAGAGTAAATATTGACAACTCCAGGATTTAAATAGTGCACTTGGCTAAGATTATGGATTTTAGGTAGTCTGTATATCTTTATGATACTGTCCTATGTATTTTAACATTCTTCACTTTTCTTAATACTGCCATTTCATGATTTTTTTTTCCTTTTGGATGCTATTGATTAGTACATAAATTCCTTGGTTGTGCACCCTGTTTTCATTGCTTATCCAGTAGAAGAAAAGCAATATGCCTAAAATCTTTTACAAAAAAAAAAAAAAAGCTTTCTTGCATCTGCACTTGCATTATTTCTTCTCTCATTATTGTTGGTCTTCAAAGGCAACAATAGCATAAGGTCTGCTCAGTCCAGAGGGCCTCCTGATACAGTCCACATGGAGACTACACACAGCCTTTCCAAGAGGTCAAAGGAGGCCAGAAGGTTTTGGTTCTTTTTCTCCTAACTTTTGTGTTCATCCCAGGTAAGCCTCCATCTCTATCTCTGTCTACTAGAATCTATATACAAGCTGGTGCATCAGCTCTCCTGCTCCCACTTGCCTTCCTTTGATGATACCATTATTCCATGATTCTATGACTTAATTGTACTTTCACTCAAGTCTAGTCCAGTAGATACACATTCCTGTTATGGCAAAAGACCATGTACTGCTATTTATGGAACTGTAATTTATTCTGTATTTACAGGTGAATTAGGCAAACCAATAATGCCAGCAAAGCATATAGATTGAGGCCAACATTTGCAGTCTTTAGACAAAGTGGACTCAACCACTATTTCTAAGTCTTTAGTTTGGCCTAATGCCTAATGTTACATTGATGCCACACTGTAAGCTCCTTGAATTAATTTTCTACATTTTTAAAACTCAGCCTATCATTGCTAAAGTATAAAAATTCTAATGAAAGTTGCTCTTTATTTCTATTACCTGTAAGGACACTTGTATTTGAGAATACACACTTGAAACGAGTTAAATATACCAACATAGATGTTTGGCTTCAAAGACCAGGAGCATATCTGATCCAGGCTCACTGCTGAGCTTTCTCTGACTAGGCATATAAATTAACATCTTGAGCACTTTTAGGACCACCATGCAGCAATTCCATGATGCTTGGCTGAAGCTCTATGCATTTCACATGAGTCCTCCTTTCACCCAAGCTGGCTCCAGTAACCAGGTGACTGTTCTGGCACAATCATGTGCTACAGTTGATACTGGGTGAGGCTAGGAGATTCTTTTTTCTTTTTTTTCTTTTCTTTTTTTTTTTTTTTTGAGACAGAGTCTCACCCTGTTGCCCAGGCTGGAGTGCAATGGCGCACTCTCAGCTCACTGCAACCTCTGCCTCCAGGGTTCAAACGATTCTCCTGTCTCAGCCCCCTGAGTAGCTGGGATTACAGGTGCCTGCCACCACACCCAGCTAATTTGTGTATTTTTAGTAGAGACAGGGTTTCACCATGTTGGCCAGGAGTTGGTCTCAAACTCCTGACCTCATGATCCAACCGCCGTGGCCTCCCAAAGTGCTGGGATTACAGGTGTGAGCCACCACACCCAGCCGAGGCTAGGAGATTCTTAGAGGACAGAAAAGACATTCTAGGCTTCATATTGAAACTGTAAATGTGAACCCATAAACAAGACAATAGAGATGAACTTTTGCATGTACGATCTTATTCACTCGTACCTAATACCACCAACTACCACTTAACTGGAATGGCATAATGTAGTATCTAGACAATTGTTATTAAATTATTAAATTAGCTAGAGTCATTCAACATGATATTGTGGTAAGAAAAAATAATAAATTTTATCTAGCAAATTTATTTTTGGATTTACATTACTTAAAATAGTTGTATGACCACAGGAGCATCATAAATGTCACAGGTTTTTTCTTCTGGGAGACAGCCAATAATCAACTTTACCACAATTTAGAAAATAATCCTTTAGATTTAGTTAAAATTAAAAACATTTCCTATACCAGTAGCTCAGATAAAAAAATTTTGGTTGCTCACTAAACCATATTATTTTTCAGACATGATTATATGGTCATTTTGATGACAAAAGATATACAAAACTAAGTTTATTTGGAAACCTTTTCAAATGTTTCTATATGGTTAGCAAAGCATTATGTATTTTCAAAAGTTTCTAAAACTTTTCTTTTATTACACTGTAGTAACTTATAATCTAGCTTGTATTTCCTATTTTCCCATAATATTAACAAACATTTACATATTTGAGAAAGAATTCCTTTAAGCATAATGAGAATACACTTGTTCAAAAATCTCACTTTCTGGTTTTCATTTTAGGACTATAAAGGTTAGGTAGCTCAGAAGAGGAGGTGCAGTGCAAAAGGTCCTCTGCAATGCTAGGGAGCTCTGGGCCAAGTGAGAGCATTCTGCTTTCCCTTGGAAAGGTCCTGCCCTGGAGATCGAGACCATCCTGGCGAACACGGTGAAACCCCGTCTCTACTAAAAATACAAAAAATTAGCCGGGCGTGGTGGCGGGCGCCTGTAGTCCCAGTTCCTAGGGAGGCTGAGGCAGGAGAATGGCGGGAACCCGGGAGGCAGAGCTTGCAGTGAGATGAGATTGCGTCACTGCACTCCAGCCTGGGCGACAGAGTGAGACTCAGTCTCAAAAAAAAAAAAAAAAAAAAAAAAAAGAAAGAAAGAAAAGAAAGGTCCTGCCCTAAAATGAACACTTCCTTCTAGGAGCTCAGGGTGTGATACACAAATATGTGTTACTCTATGTAATCCTTATCTGGAGTTCCTACCAACTCAAACCTTTTTAAGGTTAACTGAGTACTCGATGTAATTGTAATAGATCCACCTAGTCACTACTACAAGATAGTCTGTGTGGCTGCAGGCTAGGAAGGATAGCTTTTTATTTTTTCCTTAGGAAGGTAATATTTGGAACACTTCAAAGAAAAGCCATCATAGTGCCATTATAGATGAAAGGCTTCCCTGTAGAAATTTCGTTTCATGTACCTGTAACAGGCTTTCCTGTAGAAACGATAGCATATGTGATACATCCAAAAGCCTTATCTCAGGAAGTCCCAGTGAAAGGTATTAATTTTGCTTTTGGAAAATAAACACATCACTAATTTACTGAGAACTCCGCGATGCAGTGTAAATTCTGTGCCCAAGAAGTGTACCACGTCACTTAAGTGAACAGAAAAGCAGCCTACAGAGGTTACTGTGGTTATGATAAACACTTAAATCCTGTATATACTTAAAGTTTCAAGAAGAGCATTTGCATCTCGTTTTCCTAGTGTAATTGATTGGACCTTGAATGTTGTATGCTTCCCTGTGACATCTGGATGAAAGCCAGGGGTTGTCTTATTATTTGCCTTAATATCTATTTGCAGTAAAAAGCTAACAAAGAAGCATGCAAATTTGAAGGTTGTGAACTCCTATGTAAAAGATATACTACCTCAATCAACTCACCTATGTAATTTCATTAATACAGAAAGAGACGTCCTGCCTGAGGCCAGCCAGAAGTTACTCTGTGATAACCAGCCTTCAAGATGTGCCTCTTAGTAGATACCCACAATGAATTATGGCTGCCCTGTGTGATCAATACAAAATAGCAGCGGTAACAATATGGACTAGATTATATAAAGGAATGCAGCTGCCACTTGAACATTTGGATTGCTCATCCAGGGGAAGCCAGCTGTCATGCCATGGGAACACTGATACTGTCCTGCAGAAAGGTCCACACAGAGGAGAACTGAGGGCCCTCGGCTAACAGCCAGCATCAGTTTGCCACATGCACGATGTGATTCAACCACATTGGAAGTTAAGTCTTCAGATGAATGTAGTTCACTGACATCTAACTGCCATTGCATGAGATACCCAAATCAAGAATCACCCAGCAGTCTCCACAACTGCAGACCTACACAAACCACGAAAGATAATGTGTGACTATTGTCCTAGGCCGTACATTTTGAAGTATCTCATTATGCAGCCATAGACACTGATACAAACCCCAAAATTACAAGAAATTCTTTGTTTGCAAAAAAAAAAAAAAAAAGCAAGAAAGTTCATATTCCAGATGCCCACTGTCGCCTGGGGTTGTGCAGTTGAGCAATTTGAATTTCAAGGTGCATATGCTTTAAAATAAAGGGCTGACTCTCACGCCTAGTCTGTCTAGCTGAGCTTACATATAAGATTATTAAAATTTATTATCTGAGTTATTAACATTTCTTCAAACACAGCATTATCCAGTTTAAATTCTGTCTTCCTCACTAGACACTGAGTTGTAGAACTCAGGCACTGTGCTGTACCCAATGCACCAGGTACCTTTCCTGGTATACAGTAAGTGCTCAGTACATGTTGGACACAGGAATACATCGTTCATATATGAATAACTAAATATAGACAAAGCGAATCGAATCATTTCTGGAAGCCTAATGAGTTCTGCGCAAGGCCTTAGGGTGAGTTAAGAGTTACTGTTGCAGAGCTTTTGTTTTCACTTCCAGGCAGTCCTTGGAATGCTGCCGGGCAATTTTGTATGTTTGTGTACTAAACCAGTTGGGGCTGTAGGAGTTTTAGAATGTTTTGAAAGAATAAATTTCTCTGAAATGACAAGTGGATTGTCATCTTAGGATTCGGAGTAGTTGAGGATGTGTTTCTAGTCTCTGAACAGGAGTGCAGTCAGCATTAGTGTTGTCCAGCACTCCTTGCTGCCCTGCCACATAGAATACTGAGCCAGCTAGTCCCTTTGTTGTTGGGTGGGACTTGTCACTAGTTCTGGCTAACAAGGTGGAACAATGGGTATCACCTCCCAGCCAGAGCATAAGACACCAACTCTTCCCTGCCTTTGTGACTGTGGCAACTTGTCACGGTGGAGCCTCAGTCAGCCTGGAGCCTGTGGTCCTACATCAAGCAGACCCACTCTGGACCCGTCACTTGTGTTAGAAACACATTTTTTGTTGTTGTGTAAAGCCACTGGAACTTTGGCATATTTGTTACAGAAACATAATTTTCTGTGCTGATAAAGGCCAGTGTAAGATCGGTATAAATTAATCACCCCCCGCCAATATGCACGTGCACACACACACACACACACACACACATTTATACAAAAGAAGCAATCATATTTACTGTGTTTTTACCTGCCCAGAATTCTGTCTCCTTTTTTTGGTAAGAACAACTTCACTGACTTCTGAGAAACCACAAGTCTAATACGTTTAGGTTCAAGTTGGGCTAATGTATCCCCTAAACACACACGCATGAACACACACACAATATACACACAGGCATAGGGTTTGACTAGGGTTGGCCTATCCACATGTTTAGTTACCACGGCCGTGGTGGTGATGGAAACAGTATGCAACCTAGGACAGCCCAATAAGGGTCACTCCTACGACTTTTGCTGGAACTATTGAGAAAGAGGCCTTCTCTTCCCACTAGGTTTGCTAAACTGATAGAATGTAAGCCTGAAGCTTATGATGCCTTTCTGTCACCAAGAGGACACAGCTGACTTAATGAGGTAAACTCCAGAAGAATTGCTTAATTATTGTTAAATGATTCCGTGAACTCTCTGCATTTAGCTACTGTTCAGGAAGGTAAGAAAAAGCAGCAAACTCAGGAATATCAACAGATTTGAGATGTCTGAATTAACTTTGAGCACCTGGATTAAGTCATGTCTAGGCCAATATTAATGCCAGGAACTCAAATATTTAATCCAACAAACTCTCTTTTTCGCTTACGCCAGTCTGGCTGGATTTCTGCTTCTTGTAATTGGAAGAGCCGTAGCTAATACATCTTCTATATGCACAAAGCTATACTAGATATTTGAAGGTAGATGGAAATGCGGAAGCTGAAGACAAGCAAATAGAACATGGTCCTTGCTTCAGAAATTTAAAATGTGTTTAAGAGGATCAACTATAATAAATAAAAAGCGAAACGCTCCAATCCATGAGCTCTTCCAGCCATGTTAAGGAGGTCTAGAAAAGCTACTTATTTCCTGCACTGTCACCACGGACATTGAGTGTTGGGGAGCTCCTTACCCATTTTTATTGAGGCAGAAGACTAAACTCAGCAGTAGAAATGTAAGATTTTCACCGGTCACAGTGGCTCATGCCTGTAATCCTAGCACTTTGGGAGGCCAAGGTGGGTGGATCACTTGAGGTCAGGAGTTCAAGAAGAGCCTGGCCAATATAGTGAAACCCCATCTCTAGTAAAAATACAAAAACTATCTGGGCATGGTGACTCACACCTGTAAGCCAAGCTACTCAGGAGGCTGAGGCCTGAGAACCATGTGAGCCTAGTACCTGGACGTTGCAGTGAGCTGAGATCTCGCCACTGCCCTCCACCCTGGGTGACAGAGCAAGACTCTGACTCAAAAAAAAAAAAAAGATTTTCTCAAATTTGAGGAAAAGAAACCAAACAAAAATTCACTATGAATCAATTTACTATAAAAGTTCTATTTAATGCTTCAACATAAAGCAAATACTTTAAAATTTAAAATCCCAGAGTGCTATATAATACAAACATGAAAAACATATAAAAGGCTTCTAGTATCAATTCCTAACTAACATCTGGCCTACTGATTAAAGCTTTATAACATCAACTTCATTTTTCCACAGTTATTATCATAGGTAGTTATTATCTTTTTTTTTTTAAAAAAAGAATATCTACATATACATGCTATTATAAAGAGTAAGACAGCTTCAGCCAGATCTTTCTTTTTCTTTTTTTTGAGATGGAGTTTTGCTCTTGTCACCCAGGCTGGAGTGCAATGGTACAATCTCGGCTCACTGAAACCTCTGCCTCCGGGGTGCAAGCGATTCTCCTGCCTCAGCCTCCTGAGTAGCTGGGATTACAGGTGTCCAGAACCACACCCAGCTAATTTTTGTAGTTTTAGTAAAGACTGGGTTTCACCAGTTGACCAGGGTGGTTTTGAACTCCTGACCTCAGGTGATCCACCCGCCTCAGCCTGCCAAAGTGCTGGGATTACAGGGCGTGAGCCACTGCACCTGGGCCAGCCAGATCTTTTAACTTCATGAGGATCTTCACTTGATATCCAGAGAAACAAATATGCAAATCTCCTTTTCTCTACTAGGAATCTGTGTGTATATTAAATGATGTGGCAAATGACACAGTCCTACTTGCCACAACTAATTTTCACTAATTTCTCCAGATATTCTATTTAGGAGGGCTACTTTCTAGTGGGCAATCTTTAATATTGATCCAGTAATTTAACATAGTAACTGAAGAAAAAGAAACTAGAAGATGTAAATTTTTACTTCGGCAAAATAAATTCTTCACATGACTTAAAACATAAACATGATTATCAGGAAGTATTACGAAAAATGGGACTATGAAAAACGGGACAATAAAAATTCTCCTGGGGAAACTTCTATCAACAAGAGGGGATGGAAAAACAGCATTTTCCCTTACCAAGGAACAATCCCCTCCCCACTTTTTTTCATCTTGTTGGTGAAGCTCTAAAATGAATGTGAAAGCCACATCAGCAATAGCAATTGGGTAGGAACTGTGGAAGGAAGTCAGAGATATTGTCATGGAGAGATATCTTCCTGAAAGTGAGGGGAACACTGAGGGGTCAAAATCAGAATGGGGTAAGCCAGCAGGTGGATGGCCCCACCAGACCAAATTTGGTTTGGAGTAACAGAGGAGGCAGGTAAAAATTTATAATCATACAGCAAGGCCACAGTTGGAAGAAGCAGTCTGTATCAGTGAGGCAGAGAGTAAGAAAGTGAGCAATACTAGAATAGCAGGTGGACTACTGCTGTACTCCCTACCACATACAGGACACCCCTCCACAATACATGACCATGAAACCCAAGTATTCAATGTTGAATAACACACACACACACACACACACACACATGTATGCATGCATGCACACAATCTATACAAACATACTACAAGAAAAAGTCCATTTATAGATGAAGAAATCTCATCAGAAAAATGTTGTAACTCAACAGAACTCTCTGGCAACCTGTTCTAGCAAGAAATGAAAACCAAACAATCAATCAACAAAGCAGTTGCATCTACGAAACGAGAAAATAGAGCAGAAATACAAGAGCTGGAGAGGTAACAGAAACTTAAGGAGCAACTGAAAAAATAAAAATGAGATGTGAAGTGACACAAAGGTACAAACTCACTGCAAAAAGCACTACAAGGAAAAAGACAAAAAAGAAAAGTGAGCTAAACGGCCTGTATGATTTGGAAAAAAAAGAAATCAAAGAAGAGGCTAGGCACGGTGGCTCACGCCTACAATTGCAGCATTTTGGGAGGCCAAGGTGGGCGGATCACCTGAGGTGAGGAGTCTGAGACCAGCCTGGTCCAACATGGTAAAACCTCATCTGTACTGAAAATACCAAAATTAGCTGGGCATGGTGGCGGGCGCCTATAATCCCAGCTACTTGGGAGGCTGAGGCAGGAGAATCGCTTGAACCTGGGAGGTGGAATTTGCAGTGACCTGAGATTGTGCCACTGCACTCCAGACTGGGTGACAGAGCAAAACTCTATCTAAAAAAAAAAAACAGAAAAGAAAAGAAAACAAAGAAGATTTGAATCTACTTGAATCTACATATGGAAATAACACATTGTAATAAAAAGAAAATGACCTGTAGACAACACCAGTTTATAACTTATTAAAATGATCGGTTTGTGGAGTAAAAGAATCTTCTGGACAGCCAAGCAGAAAGATCAATTCACTTACGTGGAGAAATAAGTCAGAAATACCTCTAACTTTCCCATATCAACATGTAAATATCAAAAATATACTAAAATGACACCAAAAAAAAAAAAAAAAAGAAAAACACAAGGAAAGAGTGTTCGAAGACAAGTAACGCAGCATATTGAATATTGTTCTCATAAAATTTTTTGGGAAAAACCGAACTATCATTAGCTTTATTAAGCTATTATTATAGAACTAAGACTGAAAACATTGTGGATTTTAGGGTAATGGATAACAGTTTAGTGCACTTTGTCCTGACTGTAAGATAACCGCATTTCTTTAAAATGGGAGGTGAACCAGGAAAGGTAGATGGGTGGAAAGCAGAGGAAGTACATTCTTAAAACAGAGGATACATCTTTTCTCAAATGCTTATGGAACAGTTATTTCCTTGAAGAGACCGCATATCAGGCCCCCCAAAAAATTGATTAATTTGAATGGGGGAACTACTATGTGTATCATACTCTGAGTACAATGTAATATACACTTAGAAATAAATAAAGCAAAAATAACTGATAGTTATTAATTTAAAATAATTATTTTAAGTGACTCTTGAATAAAATAGGAAATGCAAATGAAAATCACAGAATACGGTAAAAACATTGATGATACTGGAAACGCAACACAAGGCAACCCACGCTGCGCAACTGAACTGATGCTCAGAGAAAAATTCATAGTTTCAAAAACAAGTGTTTTTAAAAATAAGGAATAAAAAGTACGCTTTCATGTCAAAATGTGGTAAATGAAGACAGAACTACGATTAAATATATATAAACAACATAATCATAAAAGTCAGAAAAAAAGAATATTAAGATAAAAAATATAAATTGCTGAATTAGAAAACGGGCAAAACAGCAGAAACATCAAATTAACCTAGTTCTTTAGTGGGGGAAAAAACCTATGCAGCTGCTTCTTGACTTACAATATGTTTATATCACCATAAATTCATTGTAAGTTGAAAATATCATGTCAAAAAATTCATTTAATACATTTAACTATGGAACACCATAGCTTAGCCTAGCCTACTTTAAATGTGTTCAGAACACTTACATTATCCTATAGTTGGGCAAAATCATCTAACAAAAAGCCTATTTTATAATACAGTGCTAAATAGCTCATGTAATTTATTGAATACTGAAAGTGAAAAACAGAATGTTTGTTCAGGTACTTGAAGTATGGTTTCTACTGAATGCCTATCACTTTTGCACCACTGAAAACTCAAAAAAACATGTCAAACCATTGTAAGCTGAGCATCATCTTTAATCAATAAGCTTCAAACTAATATAAGGAAAGAGAAAGCAAATATACAAAATTAAAATAAAGAGAATGGCAAATATGAGGGAAAGAACTTCTTTGCACAATTCTTTGTAAATTTAATAACTTGAATTAAATGGACAACTTTTTAAGAAAACAGAATTTATCCCTATAATCCCAGCACTTTGGGAGGCCGAGGCGGGTGGATCACGAGGTCAGGAGATCGAGACCATCCTGGCTAACACGGTGAAACCCCATCTCTACTAAAAAATACAAAAAACTAGCCGGGCGAGGTGGCGGGCACCTGTAGTCCCAGCTACTCAGGAGGCTGAGGCAGGAGAATGGCGTGAACCCGGGAGGCGGAGCTTGCAGTAAGCTGAGATCTGGCCACTGCACTCCAGCCTGGGCGATAGAGCCAGACTCCGTCTCAAAAAAAAAAAAAAAGAAAAGAAAATAGAATTTATCAAACCTGAGTCAAGATAGTAAATATAATCAGACCAATTTCCACAGAAGCAGTTATTTTGGACTGGATAACTTTTTAACCAGCTTTAAGCAACTTTTAGAGATTATTCTGAGTATTTCAAACCATAGTGTTGGCTGGGCACCGTGGCTCATCCCAGTAATCTCAGCACTTTGGGAGGCCAAGGCAGGTGGATCACCTAAGGCCAGGAGTTCAAGACCAGCCTGGCCAACATGACAAAATCCAGTCTCTACTAAAAAACAAAAATTAAAATTACCCAGGTGTAGTGTCACATGCCTGTAATTCCAGCTACTCGGGAGGCTAAGGCACTAGAATTGCTAGAACCCGGGAAGCAGAGATTGCAGTGAGCTGAGATTGCACCACTGCACTCCAGCCTGGGTGACAGAGTAAGACTCTGTCTCAAAAAAAAAAAACAAAAAACAAACAAACAAAAAAAAACAACACAGTATTAAACCACAGTGTCATTCCAATAAGCAGTATTATTCCAACATTTGCCAACCATGCTCAGGCATACAAAGTTAAGGAAATTAACAGCCATATGTACCTTTCTCCAATAGGAATCTACCAGAACACAAGGCTGTTTCCCCACTTTCCACTTCCCACTCACAGTTGCCCCCTACTCCCTCTTGGTAAAACAAATGCAGACATCTCACTCTTGAGAATGCTTAACTTAATTCATTGTCTCAGGGTATAAGACTTTAGGGTTACCCACCCCCTGCAAAAAAGAAAAGTTAAAATATGTGTGTCCACTCAACCTCCTTTAAGTAAAGCACTATACAATAAACCAGGAATAGTAGGGGTTTGTGTCTTTCCTTGTCATTTATATGTATTTCTTTTCTTTCCTTTTTTTTCTTTTTTTTTTTTTTTAAGACAGGGTCTGGGTCTTGCTCTGTTGCCCAAGCTGGAGCACAGTGGTGTGATCACAGCTCACTGAAGCCTGAAGCCTCAAACTCTAGGTCTGAAGTGATCCTCCTGCCTCAACCTCCTTAGTAGCTACAATGCCATCATATCTGAGTGATTGTTTTTTTAGTTTTCTTAGAGACAAGGGCCTGCTGTATTGCCCGGTCTGGTTTCAAAGTCCTGGCTCAAGCCTCAGGCTACCAAAGTGCTGGGGTTACAGGCATGAGCCACTGTGCCCGTCCCTGTTATGCATATATTTCTGTTAAGGGTGTTAGGGATATCTGGGCCAGTGTTGGGATGGTCTGAACTCAGATCCCCATGAAGATCTCATCCAGTCTCAAGGCTTTAAACATTGTCTGGATCCTAACTCCCAGATTTATGTCTTTTCTGCCTTGCTTTGTTCTCAACATAACAGGCCAACTTCTTCTTCTCACCATTGGTTTACAGCACGTCCATGAATGTGAAATTCTTTCAACTCACAAGGCCCAACACCATCTGGCACCTTTCGTCACTCATAGCTTGCCTCCAGCTCTCCTCACTCACTCCGGCCTCCAGCTTCTCCTGCCAGCAAATGCCTGCCTCCTCGGAACCTTTGGGCTTGCTGCTCCTTTAATCTCTCTCTTCCCCACACAGCCCCGTGCCTCACTCCCTCACCCCGGCTGCATCCTTACTCAGATGGCTTCTTGTCAATGAGGTTGACCACTCCACCTTATTTAGAACTGCACTCTCCACCTCCTGTCCCCAGCGAGTTTTATCTATAGCATATATCACCATGTAAAATACCACTGTGCGTATCTGGTGGATTGATCTTGTCTGTTGTCAGCCTTCCCTCTTTAAAAGGAGGCTCCAGGAGGGCACGGGGGACTGCTTTCCACTGTGAAGCTGTAACCCCCACACCTAAAACACAGCCTGACACAGGTGTCAGAAAGAGTTACTGAATCCCTGGAATCGTCACCATATTCCTGGATTCAGGAATGGGGAAAAAAGTGTTCCATCTGAGGACAGAACTGGATCAAGTTCCAAGGCAGCCTCAAAGTTTGGATGGGATTAGAGTGGGGAGTGATACAAGGTGTCATAATGACATGGGCAGGGAAATCATGGAGTTTTGTGGGAGGAAGGCCATTGTCAGAAGAACATTTCAGGCAAATGGGTTCAGGTGACTGTTGAGGGCTGCGGCGAGCTGGGAGCAGGGCCATGGGAAAAGGGACCTGGGATGAACTGGAAAAGGGTCATGAGGTATTGCCCAAGGAAGAGCAAGTCTGGCCAGTACCTTAGTGACATGTGACCACCACGGTCCTCACTGGCCAGCATTAAAAATCTATGCCAGTTTTTACTTCTCTTTCTCCTCTATCCATAAAGTCCTGGTGATCAAGGCTTACCTATTTTTTTTCATGGCATTAAACCAAACCATTCGCCTTGTGATTTTGCCTGGTATCCCAGTAGGTCTTCCCTATCCTAATAGATAAAATAGAGGTTGGCTGGCAATTTGCTGCTTCATCTGTCAGTTTAGAAATAATCCTTTTTGGCCAGGTGTGGTGGCTCACGCCTGTAATCCCAACACTTTGGGAGGCCAAGGCTTGTAGACTATGAGGTCAGGAGTTTGAGACCAGCCTGAGCAAACTGGTGAAACCCCCATCTCTACTTAAAATACAAAAATTAGGTGGATGTGGTGGCATGCGCCTGTAATCCCAGCTACTCAGGAAGCTGAGGCCGGAGAATTACTTAAACTCAGGAGATGGAGGTTGCAGTGAGCCGAGATCACATTCCAGCCTGGGCAACAGAGTGAGACTTCGTATAAAAAGAGAGGGAAGGGGAAGGAAAGGGATGGGAAGGGAGGGGAGGGGAGGGGAGGGGAGGGGAGGGAAGGGGAGGGAAGAAAAGAATCCTTTTCTCTTCCTCATTAGCAAAGAGCTCAGTGCTTCCTCCCAAAGGATATTGGGTCTAGAAATTTGCCAAATACCCGGGAGCATGTCCTTTAAGATTCCAAACAGTACATTCACATTTTGAAATTTGGCAAAGGCTTGAAGCCAACACTTACAGGTTTTTTGTTTGTTTCACTCTTGTCGCTCAGGCTAGAGTGCAGTGGCGCAATCTCCACTCACTCCACCTGCTAGGTTCAAGCGATTCTCCTACCTGTAGCCGGGATTACAGGTGAACGCCCCCACACCCAGCTAATTTTATATTTTGAGTTGAGATGGGGTTTTGCCATGTTGGGCAGGCTGGTCTCGAACTCCTGACCTCAGGTGATCCACCCGCCTCGGACTCCCAAAGTGCTGGGATTACAGGCGTGAGCTACCGCGGCCGGCCACTTAAGATTTTTTAAAAGGTGAACATACAGCCACACACCGAGTAAGGAAATACTTTTAGCAACATAGAATCCAATGCTTGCTTTCCGTCATAGATCTCTATATATACAAAATAGAAATGAAACCAAGCACTAGGCCTATATTATTAATGCAAGAAGGGTTTGCTTGGGATTGGATCAGCAAAAATGTCATAAAAACAAAATACCACGAACGTTTCACAATATGCCCAGCTCAGAGGTCAGCCTCTGCATGTGTCCTGAGGAGTCTTAAAGCCTTTAAGAGACAACTCAAAAGAAGGAGCAGGCCGGGCGCAATGGCTCACGCCTGTAATCCCAGCACTTTGGAAGGCAGAGGCGGGTGGATCATGAGGTCAGGAGATCGAGACCATCCTGCCTAACACGGTGAAACCCTGTTTCTACTAAAAATAAAAATACAATAAAATTTTTAAAAATTAGCAGGGCGTGGTGACGGTTGCCTGTAGTCCCAGTTGCTCAGGAGGCTGAGGCAGGAGAATGGCCGGAACCCTGGAGGCGGAGGTTGCAGTGAGCTCAGATCATGCCAATGCACTCAAGCCTGGGCGACAGAGTGAGACTCAGTCTCAAAAAAAACCAAAAGCAAAAACAAAAACAAAAATCAAAAATCAAAAAAAAAGGAGTGAGGCAGCCTGTTCTGACCCTTGGACATCTTCCAATGCAGACTTTCAGTATTAGTTTCTAAATATCCTAAATCTCTAGGGAGAACATGGAATAGACTATTTCTGTAATGGCAGATCTTACAAAAGAGAAACAACTTCCCCAAAACAGACCTACGTCCAGTCACAGAGACCAAGCCTCAAAGTCACCTGCAGGGGTCTCCCTAAGTCGCCCTCACACATGCTTGGACATTTGCGTGAATTCAATGTACAGTAAATACTCCTTTGAGGGTCTCTGATAGACAAGACTTCGAGAGAAGAAGATGATACATTCTGCCCCCAAGGAACTCACCATGTAGCCCACAGTGTAGTGATGGGAATGCAGGTGCCAGGTGCTATGAACTGAACCATGTCACCCCCAACATTTACATGCTAAAGCTCTAAACTCGGGTACCTCAGAATGTTTTGGAGGAAACAGTCTTTAAAGAGGTGATCAAGTTAAAAGGAACCCATTAGGGTGGACTCGAATCTAATCTGAAAGGTGTCCCTATAGGAAGGCAAGATTAGGACAGGAGAGACACCGGTGATGCAGGAGCCCAGAAGAAATGCTGCGTGAGGGTGCCGCGAGAACATGCCATCTGCAAGCCAAGGAGAGAGGCCTCAGGAAAAAACACCTGCTGCACTGTGCACTCAGAGTAAACCCAGAGTGATCTCAGAGTTCTAGACTCCAGAACTGGGAGAACATATAAAGTACCCGGTCTGTGGTATTTAGTTATGGCGGGCCCAGCAAACTAACACACCTGTATGTAAATATATAACTACGAAGCAACAAATAAAAAGATGGCAACAACAAGAAAGCAACGGAATGGACCCTCCTGCTGGGCTGAACATCACAATAGTGATTTGGAACCAGCTTTACACAGGGAGCATTATCATTCCCTAGGTATGATTTGTATCCAATTCACTTTGATTAATGACAGCTACCATTTAGTGAGTGCTTTTTATGTGCCAGGCACCAAACTCAACACTTTTCATGCATTCACTTACTCAACCTTCACTGCAACCGTGTACAATCGTTGCTATTGTTATTCCAAATAGGCAGATGTGGACACTAAAACAGAGAGGTAAATTTTGACCTTGGCCGAAGTCAGATGGCTGCAAGAGTTGGAACTGGAGTTCAAATCCAAAGAGTCCAACTCTACAATCCTCGGAACCACTGTGCATACTGCACGAACAGTAGTGCTCTTAACCTTCTCTAGTCAAGAGTTCAATGTGAACTTTATTCCAGAAAAACACACCATTCAACATCTTCAACAAATATCATAAAGAATGCAACACTTAGATACAGACTCTCTACAGGGCATTTCCTAGCTACATTTGACCTCTGTGTTTCAATGTATCTGTGTAGCAAATATTCTATGAAACACAGTTTCTCTATTATTGACCTGGTTGTGTCTTTACAAGCACTGTGACTATACCATGTGGTGTGGGAGTCACTCCATTGAATAAACACAGACTGAGCTCAACAGTCTAATTGTTATCAAGGCCCTGGGAACCCTCCTTGAAGAGAAGAGATAGGAGCACACTATCCACCATGAAAAGTTGAGGTAGGTAGCAAAGTCAGTGTCTGCACCACCTGCCAGCTTCTCCTCCCCCCTTCCACATGGGTGCAGGGCTGCCACCACTTCCTAATGGGGAGCTTTTCAGAATACAGATAACATCCTCACTCTCCTGCCTCCCTCCCCACCGCAGTATTTTTATTTAGTAGATCTGGTATGGGTCTAGGAAGCTATTCTTGAAAGTTTAATAACGATTCCAATTCTCTGCCAGATTTAAGAACTATAATAAGGTTGACCAAAATTGTAGATTTTCCAGGACACTCCAAGTTTTGATAATTTTGTGCTGACAGTTACTAGATCATGTGATCTAAATGAGGGTTGGAAATGCTCCCATTTATATTCCCATGCAGACTTACCCTTGCCCACTTCCAAAGCAACCTAGACTTTGGGACTACTCTATTCTCTCATTGCTCTTGCCTTCACTCACTTAAAATAATTTTATCTAACACAAAGATGCTAGATGTTGACCTGATTGAAGTAAACCTGTTAAGAGGTAACTGAAGCTTCAGCTACATAATGCCAGGGGCTAACACGGTCCAGGGAAGCTGTTCACCAGTAGACCTCTGCTGCTCCTGATGTGCTCCAAGTTATTTTGAGTTTAGCCTTTCATAAAATCGTACAAAGAGGCTTTATTCATAAAACAGTAGCTTTGGTTGGCCTCCCACATTGTGGAAGCAAATGTAATATAGTAATTAAGTATGCTGATATGTTATTATTGCAAATGTCAAGTTCATTGTAGCAGATGTTTCAACTAAAGATCATTACCCATTAAAATCAAACAACCAGTAGGCCCCAAACTCACCATCTGATTTCATGCATCAACTTCAAAGATCAAGAGTCAATCACAACTGTCTTCCACGTAATTGTCTTAAAAGTATTACGTAACAAAGAATCAGATCTCAATTCTTATCACCTGCTAGTCATAATTAAAATGTGAATGAAGGGCTAATGACTGACACAGTTACAGGCTATAAAATACACTATAAAATACTTTTACAATTTTACTTCCCCAAATAGATGGTATTATTATTAAAAAAAATTACTCAAAATGTGAAATAAGAAAAAAAAAAGATTGAGGTGTTAACATCTTGCTAGAGCAAACTTCACTAAATCTTCTCTGACTCTCTAGAGAAATGTAACTTCATTAAGCTTACTACATTTTCTATTCATTTGGGCCCAGGTATTTTGCACCTTTTAAAGTTCGGGTTCCTAATTTTTTTAAAAAAAGTGATAAAATCAGATGACCAATATTTTTATCAAGTTAAAAAGTTTTAGTATCCAGTAGGATGTTAGCCACTATGATATCTATATCTTTTCAATTTAATTTCAGCATTTCTTTTTCATCTGACTATATAAAATTCCTACTCTCATATCTTCTTTTGACCCAGTTTTGTCATCCTGCTGATTCCCTCATTAGTAGTCACATGGATCTTATGAAAATAAATATAATAGTCCATTAGAAAAATATCTGCTACCAGTTGGGGTACTTACATAAAAACTAAGAATAACAAGTTGCAAAAATTGTCAGAAAAAGGTAATATGCAAATATCCCCTAAAATTTCCCAACTATATTCAGAAAACAAACAAACAAACAAAAAAGCTTCAGTGACTGCTTAGGGGAACATAAGACTTCCAGAACAATGTCTGTCAAAGTTGTACCAGGAAGATTTTGAAAATACAGCTTAATGCAAAGAAGCACTCACAAAAGGCCCTCAATATGATTTTGAGAGGAATTATTACAAGTGGTATGTATTCTTGAAAGCCAGGTTTAGGGTACATCTCTAAAGCAGAATAGGTGGTTTTCAAATTCTAGGTCATGCAAGGCCTTTAAACCACTATGTCCTATCCATAATTTGCAAATGTACCACTGACTTACACTAAAGAGACAGTGAGGAACAAGGTCTTGTGGAAGCAATTTACGCATACAAAGTTGACTATAAAGTCCTAAGCACTTTGGCAAACACACTTAGGAGTGGAAATTTTCTTTTTTGGTAAAGATCCCATAGATTACTATTTACATTTTAGCATCATCTAAATAACCTGGAAGCTCCTGAAGCTCATGTCTCATCTTCACCATGGACATAATCATATATTCTTACTCTAAGCATCTCTCATTTTTATTTTACTTGATCCTCGCTTCATAAATGATTACAATAAATCTTCTGCCTCTTCCTTCCCCTCTTCTTCACCTCACTTTCCCCTCCCCTCCCAGCTTTTCCTCTGCCTTCTCCTCCCCTCCCCCTCCTCCTCTTCCATCCCTGCCTCTCCCACTTCCCCTATCTCTCTAATGCTGTTCTCTCCAACCACACACAGGCTCCCTGGGTTTCTTTCACAAATAAAGGAATGATTTGCATTGATGGGGTAATGTGCATCTGCTTTGAGGTGTACTTTCCATTCCTCCTTTCCTCTGGGAATAGTAACTCCCTCCCTTTTCTTTTCTTTTGTATTTTAATTTTGTATAGACAGTGTCTCACTCTACTGCCCAGGCTGGAGTGCAGTGGCACAATCATAGCTCATGACAGCCTCAAACTCCTGGGCTTCTGTGATTCTCCTGCCTCAGCCTCCTGAGTAGCTGGAACTATGCGTGTGCTCTACCATGCCTGACATTTTTTTTTTTTTTTTTGAGAGGGGGTCTCACTATGTTGCCCAGGCTGGTCTCAATCTCTTGGCTTAAAGTCATCATCCAGCCTTGGCCTCCCCAAATGCTGGCATTACAGGTGTGCACCACCACTCCCAGTTCGCTCACCCTTTTCTATAGCACACGCTACCCTGTGCACTTCAGCATGATTATCAATAAGAGTTGAACCACGTGAAATCGCCAATTTTGTAGGTCAAACATGATAGAATATTAGCAAAGAGATTCATGAGGTTGAACATATATTATCCCTTTGATAACACTAATGTATTCAATCTTTTATCAAGCATATAATTTAAAGTTGTATTGCTACTTATAAATTTAATATTTACCTCTTTCAAACCCAAGCATAAAATATTTGGTTTTCTTAAACTACATCATGTAGGACGAAATTAACAGCTCAAGTGGGATTCTCAACACACTGACTAGAAACAGCTCTCAGAGAAGATAATTCAAAGATGAATTTAAAATCAATCCCACAGCAAGGAAAACCAACTTCTTTACCAAGTAGTTCAGTCACATGGGAGCAGCGGAATCCCTGTGACATTTTCTTTTCACGGAATATGTGCAATCATGCTGCTTTAAAGGGAAGAAATATGATAAGGAGATTTTATTTCCACCAGTGAAAAAAGTTTTCAATACAGCAGCTTTCATCGACTCAGCATGGCTAACAAAATAACATCATCAATGAAAATAAAATAATAGATCAGCTGCACAATCTAGGCATTTTTGTTTTCAGAGGCCTTCTCTAACATTTCTCTGTAGAGATCTGTGAATGCCTGGTTCCTGTGAAAGAAAACCACCCTGCTGTTTTTTCTGCTCCTGCTGAGAGACTTGCAAAGAATAAAATCTTTTTTTTTTTTTTTTTCCAGCTGGAGATCAATTGGTCTGAGGACTGCTCTGGCCCTTAGGAAGTTTTCTTTTCCCCCATGTGGGGAAGAGATCCTCAGTCTACCGCCCTGACCAGAGTTTGCCCCCACTGGATCGTTTTCAAAGCTGAATCCAGAAACAGACCTAAAAGCATATCCAGAAAGACGCCACTGAACAATAGCTAACAATTCAAATGGAAAGTCCACACCCTCCGTCCAGCCCGGTCTCCTCCTGCCTCTCTTGGGGAAGGAGGGAGAGAATGCCCTTTCCAATCGGGCTCCTGATTGAAAGCAAGGGCTGTGGCTGTCCCCCTTGCTGAAAAGCCTCCTTTTGTTTTTCTTTTCTACTGTCAGGAAGCCTGCCTCAGAGGAGTGGACCATGCATACCAATGAGGAAAAAGGAGAGCAGAGGTGATTGAAAGTGAAGATAATTTTTCCCTGTCATTTACAAGCTGCTCCACAAATCATGCCCCCTTTGTGATTCCATTTCAAAACACATTCTTGCCAACTCCCAGCCAGGAGGCTTTTGCTTAGTGATCCACTCCACTATCTTAGAGTTTGGCTTCTGTTATCACCTGGAGCTGAAAAGCGTTCAGATTCGAGGAAGCCTCTCCCCTGCCCAAATCAGCAGAATTTAAGGCTCTTGAGGATAAGGACTGTGACAGGGAAGAAGGAGGTGACAGGGAGAGGAAATGATGCTTTAACTTATTTCATTGTTGAACTGAGCAAAGTTGAAAACAACTCTTCTGGTGTCTCTCCTTAAATCTTGGGGGTATTGATACAGACTCATTCAAAAATGAAAAGGAGAGAAATGAACATATTTATATATATAGTCCTTTGTGGTTTCACAGTGATCTACCTACAGTGACATATTATTTTAAATTACAATAATCTATTTAAAGAGAAATATGGTGAAATTTACTTTTAAAAAAATATGGTTATGTTGCAGGAATGTTTTAAAAGATAAAAATTAAATGGCAACTAAAAAAATCTGTCAGGCATTTAAAAATGTATTTCAAGACAAGCATTTGAATCTTACTTTACAAGAAGTGACTAGGTTAATTAGGAAAATAAAGTACCTTCTGAAAACAGTAAACTTTGAGATATATGTGTAGCTCTTATACCAGAATGACTATTAATCACTAACAAATTTACTTTCTAGACAAAAGATGGACCACTTAGAACAGTATATGAAACAAGGAATTTTAAATGAAGCTTAAGATCATGTAACAGATGTTAGGTTTTCTCCTCTCTCCCAAGGAGGACTGTAATACTGTTTGAGATGACACTTGTCAACTGTGCAAGGTGTGTGATAAATTACAGAAGCAAAACCACGGTATTATTATTTAATAATCCATTTTAAATATCACTGTCATTTAAATACCACCTGTAAGAAAAGTTGTATAAATTTGGCAAGGAAAAATACACAATCTAGAAAAAAATTACAATTAAGGATCAGGTTTTCCTTTGAATATAGTTATAATTTTAAAAAATCCCTTATCACTTTTATTAACTATAATTATTAGGAGACTGGAGACAAATATAACCATTGAAGCAAACTGAGTTCCTTTCAAGGGAAGCCATCTTTTTCCTCTAACCTCCTCAGGCCCGCGTCCCCCACTTCACCCCACCCCATTTAAATTACTTTAAAAACACCAAAAACTGATTCCTATATTTGAAATTTGAATCTATCAACCCTGATACTTCTTTAGACCCTGGAACTCCCTTTGCTATAAACACAGTGTCCGACTATTGAGAAAGAAATTTCCCATAAAGAAAACCATAGTATTCGTTTGTTCACAGCTGAGAGGCATTCTTTTTCTGATCCAGAAAACAACAAGCCCAGAAAGCAGGTTGTTTGCAAAATGAGATCTTAATTTAATTAAAAAGCAGAATAGTCAGTTGAACCTACTAAAAGTAACACCATAGCACTGCTACAAATGATTTACACTTGTGCACATTCCTGCCATAATACTGGAATGATACATAACATGCCAAGGGGCTCAAAGTAAATTTCTGGAGTTGAACACCACAAAGCAAATTGCTGAGCTTGTGTCACATCCTGCCGTGAGGAGGGCATATCTAGAGCAAGTCTCAATCTGGAAGGTGTCTGGACTGAGGAGTCTAGGGTACAATGAATAACAAATGGAACAAAGATGTCATCCACAGGAAGTGGGGACTACGGGACTCACTGTGGACACCTATGCTACCGCCTCCCTGTGCAATGAAAATCTGTTCTTCATAGCAATCTGGTATACATTCAAACAAGCAGAACAACGCGGGGTAAAGGCTGCTTAACTTATATTATCCTACTTTCCATGGAATTCCAGCAATCATAAGAAAACGTTCCAGTTCCTTGGTTTTAAATGTTTTAAAACAATTTCCCTTCCCACCACTACAAATGTGTACAATGACACATTAAATACAACGGTGCTTTCTAAAACCTGATACTTGACACAGAGCTCTTCTTCAAAGCTCAACTGCAAGTTAAATTTTATTGCTTATCTTTTATTTATCACCAACAACAAAAATAATTAAACTTGAGAACTGTAAGCTTATAACTGGGTAACTAATGTTTTGTATAAGAAATACAGATATCCGTATTTGGATTACTTTTGTATAGATGGGATATACAAAGGTGGAGACATTACAGGACTGAAAAAAAAGAGTCAACTTACTTTGCATTAAAACTTTTTTTTAAACTTTCAAAACAATAAGAGACTACTGGTCTCTTAAACACAGTTTAATGAATTTATCTCTGGCAATATATTGTGACGTGTTCGTGTGATAAACCTGACACCATGAAAACATGAAAAGAATTTCTGGAATGTTTCATTTCTTAAGCAAAAATTTATTAAGTATGAAAATTGGGGGATTCTTTTGTGCGGTAATAGGTAAAACCAGTCTGATCTGTAGCCCCTATCAAAATAAATATTTCAACATTTCATGCCTATATAATTAGCTTTAAAAGACTGAAAACTCTCTATACAGTCTGTTTATTTTTTGTTTTTCTCAGTCCTTAATATCCTGGAGTCAGAACAAATGAAGAAGCCCCACCAGCTTCAGAGCACGACACACAGCTTGCAAGAATAAATGATTTATGGGGCTACAGGCATGAGTTATGAGGGAGCGGTCTACAAATTTGCGCTGTGTAGCTGTGCAGGGGGAAAGAGATAAATGAAATTCTTGAAAGGTTTGTGAAATATAGAAAGGAAGAAAAGAGAAAAAAGTTAATAAGCTGCCTCAGATAGTAACTAATTGGATAGCAAGGTATCGCTGACAAAATGAAACAAGAACAAAAGGCAACAAAAGTTGGTTTAGGGCCAAACATTATCTGTATTTTCACTTTTGGATCTCTACTCATTTCCTTTTTTCCATTTCATTCAAAAAACTATTGCACAAATCGCCATTCTATTGTTTTCTAACATTGTTGCTATTTTCACTGGATTTTGTTCAACTTATGAATTAAAAGTTTTAGGATTTCCACTCATGTTATCCTTTCACGTTTTTTACCTTAAGAAGTAGACCATAGCCATCACCTATTTTAATAGTTTCATCTAGTCCAGAATCGGCACTTGGAGCTTCAAGCTGGGGGTTAGGGAGAAAGCACAGACACAGGCAGGCTGCTACGCGGGGCCCTAGGGGGCAATGTCAAACTCAAGATTGCAGATACAGACTGGGCGCGGTGGCTCAAGCCTGTAGTCCCAGCACTTTAGGGGGCCGAAGCGGGTGGATCACTTGAGGTCAGGAAATCAAGACCAGCCTGACCAACATGGTGAAATCCTGTCTCTACTAAAAATACAAAAATCAGCTGGGTATAGTGGCAGGCACCTGTAATCCCAGCTACTCAGGAGGCAGAGGTAGGAGAATTGCTTGAACCTGGAGGTGGAGATTACAGTGAGCTGAAATCACGCCACTGCACTCCAGCCTGGCGACAGAGTAAGAGCTACTGGCTTTAGGAAATCCACAGAACTTATTGCTCCATAATATAAACAAAACTTTAAAAGTGTAATGACTGATTCCAGATTACTCTTACTTGTACCTTAAGCTAATCTCTGTGTTAGGTAAGGACAAGCAGGTTTGAACGGCTGTTAGGATAAGGCATCATTGTCTACAGGTGTTATGATGACCATGAAGATTAGAAAGCAGTGAATCTCTGAAGTTTAAAAATAATGCTATCTATGGATAGAATAAAATAATCAGAACAGAAAGTGTAAAGATTATATATATATATAGCATTCTTAAAACTGTTTATCATTGATGTCCATCTATTAATTAGGCTGCCTTACAAAAGAACAGATTTTCTATCATTGGAGGCATTGCATATTTTTATAACTTGTTCCCAAACTTATGATTTTACAGACCAGTAAGATTTCTGTTCCTGTATTTAAGAAAATTAAGGAATCTGATTCTAAGGAATAGTTAAAATTTTCACTTATTTCTGAGAGATGGCAAAATCCTAGTAAGCAATTCTGGGAGAGGCAAAATGCTAGTAAACAACACCTCTTCAAAAACAATAGGATTCTACCTCCTTCACTTCCGAATGTTTCGGAAATCGAAGATGCGGCAGAACCATCAATTCCAGGTTCACCTTGCCGGCAACTCCATGTAATAGACTTAGCGTAGCTGCAACTGGCTGTGCCTAAGCAAAAACAGCCAACTGCAGAAAGTTATTTGGACTGGTAACACTACAAACTATTTGTTTGAGTATCATACCACTTTTGTTTGTTTAAATGGGTTCAAACAGAAGACACAATGTGGCACCTAAATGAAGCAATTGTGTGGAGACAATCAAGTATCACAGGGCAGATACTGACCTCCATAAAAGCAGCTGAAATTGCCAAATCTTCAAAAGGTAGAAACAGTTCGTGTGAAGAGTATCACTCATGTATCTAAATACCCTTATGGTGAAAGCTTCCTACTTTAAAAGTAGCTGTTTAACACTTAGTGACACGTAATTAACAGGTAATTAAGAAGTTAAGAAGGCCAGGCTCAGTGGCTCATGCCTGTAATCCCAGCACTTTGGGAAGATGAAGCAGGTGGATCACAAGGTCAAGAGATCGTGACCATCCTGGCCAACATGGTGAAACCCCGTCTCTACTAAAAATACAAAAATTAGCTGGACGTGGTGACGCCCATCTGTAGCCCCAGCTACTTGGGAGGCTGAGGCAGGAGAATCGCTTTAACCTGGGAGGCAGAGGATGCAGTGAGCCGAGATCGCGCCACTGCACTCCAGCCTGGTGACAGAGTGAGACTCTGTCTCAAAAAAAAGTTAAGACAACCTTAAATTTAAATGAAGAAATGTATTTTTAGAAAATATTATTCAGACTATTCTGACTAATGAGAGGTCCACATAGGTAACAGTAACACTGGTTAATGGGCATCTCTCCATTTGAAAGACTGCAAAATGCTAAATTGCTGTTTAGTGCACTGAATTTTAATCATTTAAAAATTGAGATGTCTTTACATCAGGCATGCCATCTCCAGTTCTCAATGGCTCCAACACTTTCCAACATTTGACCTCCAATTTCATGCTTTAAAATACCTGCCTGGCACCTGTGGACATTTGTGCTAATGGCCCTTGGTTTTCATTTAGACTACTGCCATAACAATGACAAAATTATTGAGGGTCAGTATTTGTTTGCACATTCTGTCCTATTTTCCCAAATTATATATTTTTAAAATCCTCATTTAAGTGCTTTCCATATTTTCCTGCCATTTGAATCCCCCAGACCCCACCCCTACCTGATGACATTCAAGATAACTGTAGCAGAGCAGCTTTAGCTGTGGAGAAGCCTGTCCTTTGCTAAGAGGTGGTAAGAGTGGTTAATTATTCTGATCGAGTCTATTCTGTCTGTGCCAAGAAGAAAACTATGTTTCTGGAAGTAGGATGGAAGCAGAGTCACTAGATTTCCTTCCTTCTCCTTTTCATATGCCTTACAAGTTGCTGAGTAAGTATATTTTACTTGGAAGCATTTTGATAAATTCAATTAAACCTGCTGCCAGGCTGTAAGAATTTTTCTGTGTGTAGTTTGTGAACAGAACATCAATCAGTTTTCTCCACAATTTTGGGTTTCTAGAGTTTTCCTGTAGTTAAATTAAAAGTATATTTACTGTATTCTCAAATTTAATTATTTATTTTCTTACTGCTCTTTTTCTTAATAATTTACCTACTTATTGACACGGGGTTGGGGACAATATTTTACATTTCTACAAAGCATCTTATCTCATTTTTCTACTTCTAAAATGACAATTTGAGTAAAAATGTACCATCCTTAGATTCCGTACACAGAAAATATACTAAAATGAATTAATCAGTTAAAGAATTTTTTAATTTACAAATGGATGAGAATTTGTTTGAACTATATGGTTTGGTCTTACAAATAAACACAAAGCAGTTCTCCGAACTAAACAGCCGTTTTAAATCTATAGATCTTCTGCTCCAGCATCCTAACAGCTGGAGGAAATTACAGTCCGGAGAGACATGTGCATAATTTGAATTAAACAGATGCAGGCTGTGAAGACAATCATACAACACAGGGTAATAGACGCAAACAATATTACTGAAACTCCAAGGAATTTTTATTTATTTATTTGTTTTCATAATGATGGCAAATGTGGCCATAGTTGTGATACAAACTACCCACCCATCCCAGTAAAAAGTCGTAACTTTTTTTCAAAAGTGCAAAAGGAAACATGCCAAATTCTAAATCAAAGCCAGGAGAGGGCCATCTCTGTATTTTTCCACTTACGGCACTCTTGATGCCACACGTTGACTGTGAGCTAGGGGTTGCTGCCTTTCCTGCCCCTGGCAGCCGGGCATCCCCTGAGGGGATCTGCACCCTGCAAAAATGCCAGGCCACTCACACCATCACACGCTGGCGGCTGTGGGGCAAGAAGACTGAGGAAGAGTGAGAGAGGACCGGAAGCTGAAGGGAGACATTTGTACAGTAGAAAAGGAGTAACTTAAATGTCATTTTCCAATTCAAAATATGAGTGACCCACTTTAATGAGCAAAAACCTGCATTTAAAGCCACAGGTAGTTCTAACACTGAGGGCCAGATGGTGCCCTTTGAAATTAAAGCGCTCTCAAATGGAACATACCAGGGAACCTCTGTGTGCCCGACTGTAACAATACTTCTCCAGATAACGCCCGTTAATGTTTATGGCTTTTGGTTTCTAGCTCAGTTTATGAACGGCTTACGAGTCTTCAGTTGAGAAACCAAGGGTTAGTATTCACGTGGCAAGTATTCCAAGACCTAAGTGTGAAAGTGATCATCATATTTCTTCCACATCATCACCTTCATAGATTTTTCAGTACTCCGTGGACTCTTGATTACTGATTTGAAACACCATAAATATAGACAAGCATTTGGAAAACAGCCTGACAGTTCCGTAAACAGTTAAACATTTTACCACATGACCCGGCAATTCTACTGTAGGTATACGCCCAAGAGCAGTAAAGACATAGGCCCACACAAAAGGGTGCACACAAATATTCATGGTAGCATCATTCATGATACTCAAAAAGTAGAAACAACCCAAATGTCCATCAACTCATTAATGGATAAATAAAATATGGTACATACAAACAATGGAATATTATTTGGCAATAAAAATGAAGTGCAGATTCATATTATGACATAGATTAAACTTGAAAACATTATGCCAAGTGAAAGAATGCAATCACAAAAAGACACATATTGTGTAATTCCATTTATATGAAATGTCCACAATAGACAAATCCACAGAAAGTAAGTTAATGGTTGCCAGGAACTGAGAAAAGGGAATGATTGCTACTGAGTATGAGGTTCTCTTTTGAGGTTGATGAAAATGTTCTGAAACTGATTGTGGAGGTGGAGTGAAAACTCTGCCAAGATGCTAAAAACCATAGAATGGTATGCCTACATGGGTAAAGTACATGGCATGTGGACAGTTTATCAACAAAGTTGAGGCCAGTACTCACAGAAACTGGAGAACATAAATTAGAGCTGAAGTTTCAGATGGAGCCTCCACGAAAAAGTGATCAAGAGAGAGGGAGAGACAGAGAGAGAGAGAGAGTGTGTGTGTGTGTGTGTGTTGGAGGGGATGGCTGGGACCTGTGGAAAACACCCATTAGGAGGGCAGAGGGACCCAGTGGCTGATGGTGTGCACAGTTCCTGCACACTCACGAAGGAATCCAAGTACACCCAGGGCACTCCTGCCTGCATCAGGGGAGCTGCAGGGAGGGCTCCTGTCAGCAGAAAACTGCAGCCCCCAAAAGCCCCTTCTCAGGAAGAGGGGAGGGAGAAGCCAGCTAGAATCATCTGTGAGGGCGTGGGGCACCAGAACAAGGACCCACCCTGTACTCAAACTACCCATTCCTCCCCAATCCCATCCCCTAACCCTGGAGGTGTCACAAACTAGGAAGCGGGCACAAGGGAACATGTAGGTAGGCAAGACAGAGAACCAGAGACAAAGCCCGTTCCTTCCTTAGGCTCCAGGCAAAGCAGGTGCAAACGGGGGGCGGCAGGGGTGGGACGGGTGTGGGTAAGAAGATTCAATATAAATTAACTTTGATGTTCGTATTGTCTTGGCTTGGATGTTCTAATTACATCCTTAAAACAATGTCTGTGACTTCTAGTACCTGTAGGGAAGTTTGTTAAAGAGTGAATAAAAATGTCAGGGGACCTGCCTGAGTTCCCATCCAGGGACAGGGGAAAATTATTCTTCTTCAACAAAAGGATGGTGAGAGACGAAAATAGTTTTGTTTTGATTATATTGCAAAGTGTTCAACTTTATTATAAGATGTGTGATGAATAATAATAGCTAAAATCAACTGAGCTTAAGAAGACTTTTACATGTATATGGTCAGTCCTCACAAAAATACTATGAGGTGTATAAATAAATAAATGTACAAGAATAAGACATCTACTATTCTCATTGCACAGATGAAGAAGCTGAGGCTCACTAAGGTTGAGCAGCTCCTTTAGGCTGCATGGCCAGCAGGTGCAGGATCACAAGTTGGAACCCAGGAAGTTGGTTCTGCAGCCTAGTCCTAGCCCTGGAACTCCACAGTGCCCACAACGTTCCCAAGTCAAACATGATGGAACATCTATGGGAGGTGAGGTTAGGGGGATTTTACTTTTTGAAAAATGTTTTTTGGTGTTTGAAATATTCTCATATAAACATCCGTGACCTATAATGACAGAGAGAGGGAGACAGAGACAGAGACAGAGACAGAGAAAGAGAAAGAGAAAGAGAAAGAGAGAGAGAGAACCATTTTAGAAAGTTGCTGGACCAGGGAATATTTTGTACAATACGAAATAATTACTTACGATCCTCCCTCCTGATTTGGGAAAATTTTAGAAAATTACAGTGGAAAGCAGCTGCCCCTAACCTTTTTGGGACCAGGGACTGGCTTTGTGGAAGACAATTTCTCCACAGACTGGGACAGGGAGATGGTTTCAGGATGACTCAAGCACATTACATTTATTGTGTACCTTATTTCTGTTATTTATACATTATAATATACAATGAAATAATTATACAACTCACCATAATGTAGAATCAGTGGGAGCTGTGAGCTTGTTTTCCTGCAACTAGATGGTCTCATTTGGGGGCGATGGGCAACAGTGACAGATCATCGGGCATTAGATTCTCATAAGGGGCGTGCAACCTAGATTCTTCACATGCACATTTCACAGTGCGGGGGAGGGGGGACCCCTGGTGTAAAGCATTATGTTTAAAAAAAAAGGTAGCGTGAGATCAAAATTTTAGGTACAAATTTAATCACATGGAATCCTTTGTCTTTCACTAATGAAAAGGTTGTCCTGCTACCATCTTAGAATGGCTGCAAGTTGGAAAATCTAGATCTGAGGGTTTCAAATCCGAGCACGCATAACAGCGCCCTGGAGAGGTGCTAACAATGCAGATTACCTGCATCCAGCCAGCAGAGTCAGGGAGATTTCGGGGGAGTCCCTGCCCTGTGGAACTCTTAAAACTGCATTTATAACAACCTTCCCAACTCCATTCCAGGAGATTCGGATACAGAGAGCCCACAGCAAATGTTCTGAGGAATAATATGGTATTGTTTTTAAAAGCTAACACCCATAAATATTAAATTAAATTAAAATTCAGGGATGTATGAAGGACTTGTAGCTATGACTCTGTAGCTCAGAGACATAAAAAAATGTAAGAAGTAAAATTATTAGCCACTAAAAGATAAGCAGGAAAAAATGGAGACACTTAAATATAGTTGTAACTGCTTACCTCTCCTGTAGAGCCAGAAAAGTCAGCAGCGGTTGGAATTCTGGTAACAATCCAGTTTTGGTCTTCTACTTATGTACTCTCCTCTCTATTACTGAATTTTAAAAACCAGAACAGCAAACCTAAACCAAGCGATACCGTCGAGTTCAAAGAAAGACTGAGCTCAAATGCCTTACGTCTGCCCCAACAGAGACTAGCACTGAGCTCACACAGCCTCCCTGCGGGCACAGGCTTGCCAGCGACAGCTCACCACAGCTTTCTTACGACCAAATTCATGTCCAGAGATCTCTGAGTCTCCTTAACAGACCTCTAGGTAATCTTTAATAACTGAGAGGAAACATGCTTACTTGGAAATTTTATTATGCACGATGTTTATTAATGACCGTCCATCAGGAAGGAAGCAACAGGCAGCACCTGTGTGGCTGCTTTGTGCCAGTCACTCTCTGGGTACTTGCCTAACATTATTTTATTTACCCTCACAGCACCCTGAAGATCAGATGTTATCCTGATTTGTATTATCCCTGTCTTCTCAAGTAAAGAGTCTAGGCTGTGAGAACATCAACTAATTTATCTGCCATACCCGTGAGACATGGATGATGGAGCTAAGACCCAGGGTGGTGTCCTTGTGACTTTCAACTTTCCCTTTGATATTTCAGCCTCTCTTCATTTAGCTACATGAAATGTTAACCTACTATGTGCTCTTAGTTTTTGGGTTTATTTTATTTGTAATCAGAAATGATACAATATGACACCTTCTCAATGAGTCCATCAATTCATATCATTGTCTATTAACTTAGGATGTCTAGTTACTCATTAACAAATGTCTACCAAATTACTCCGTGGCCTTGCTAGATAGTGTAAATAAACAGGAGAAGAACAATACATTAGAGTAAAACAGCGACAGTCTGTTGCAAACAAGGCAAATCAAGTAAGTAAGGCAAACTAAAGGACTCAGGAACATCAATACATAATATTGGCCAGTAATTATTAGTATAATGTAATATGAAACAGGAATGCAAAGGTATTGACTTAAGCAGCTACACAATTAAGAGATATTCTACTAAACTATTAGAGTATGTATTCTATTTATAAAATAAAAATAATTTATCTAAATAAGTTAAATAGGAAGTAATATCTAATTTCATCAAGGAAAGCTTATCTTCAAGTTTAGATGAGGTCCTTCATTACAAGTAATGATCACATATGGCTGCTCTGGGACCCACAATTGGAGCTGGGCAGCAGATCATGGTTTGCCACTGGGAATTCTTTAGTCTTGTCCAGGAAAGATTCTTAATCTGCATAATGGAGACAGTTATGAAGACACCGTGTATGTATGCTTTACGTGCTAACTTCAAAGAGTTCTAGGGTTCTGTTTTCATATTTCTGAGTTATTTAGTGTTAGCCTGAAAGTAACACTTTCATGTTGTGTGAGGAGGTTGTGTGTAAGTGGGGGAATGAGGATATTTATGAAGTAGGGTTACTTAATAATATTTCTTTAATCAAATTCTTCACATAAAAACTTTTGGTCCAAATACCATTTCTGCTAGAAAAATTTACCTGCCCCTGGTATACAACAGTAACACTGCTGTCAAGCCAGTGATGCATCATTAATAGAAAAGCATTGGCTACTGCATGAAATAGCATCACATGGTAGTTTTTACGCCAGTGCGCATGAGCTGACAGCCTTACTTGGGTCTTGCATGTAGAGCTCTCATGGGGCAGGGAAGGTCCAGAATACAGCAGGTTTGACTGCACATCACAATAATAGTGGTACTTTAAAAACTGACTTTGGGTCAGAGAGTTCTTTATCAGTAAGAACTGGGGATAATTGGGAGGGTTCAGGTATCTGCTACTGTAAAAAATGGCTTATAGGACATTAAGAGTCTTAAGAAGGAGGCTGGGCGTGGTGGCTCACGCCTGTAATCCTAGCACTCTGGGAGGCTGAGGCGGGTGGATTACCTGAGCTGAGGAGTTCGAGACCAGCCCGGGCAAGATGGTGAAACCCCGTCTCTACTAAAACACAAAAAATTAGCCAGGCATGATGGCGTGCACCTGTAGTCCCAGCTACTTGGGAGGTGGAGGCAAGAAAATTGCTTGAACCTGGGAGGCAGAGGTTGCAATGAGCTGAGATCGTGCCACTGTGCTCCAGACTGGGCGACAGAGCAAGACTCCATCTCCAAGGGACAAAAAAAAAATAAAAGCATCATGAGAAGGGAAGTAAAAATGATTATTCCTCTAGTCGCTTTCTGGATTCTCTGCATTTTATCGCTTCTATAGTACATATTCATATTACAAAGAAATCTGAATTGGAATAGATAATCATTTCCCTTACATATAAAAATGTAACTGAATATAGACATTGCCCCACTATCCTGGGGTTACATTCCTAGATAATCTTGGATTCTATCTGCACCTTCTCAACTAATTACTTACAGATGTCTGGCTTTATATAGGTACACATCAGTAACCAGAACTAAGTGTTGAGGTAATGGGTAACAAAGAGACAACAGAGTGAATAACTCTAGTCATGATGAAAATGGCAGATCTAAGATGGAAATTATACTAGGAAATTCCCCAATCCTAAAAATACAGTCGACCTTCCTCCCTCCCTCCCACATACCCTCCTTCCTTCCCTTTTCCTCTTTCATTTTTTATTTCTTTTGTAAGATATCTAGACAAAGTTCAGGTGCTATATAACCCAGGGACAATCTTCAGCTTCATTGTGTGAGATTTTATTCATGATTGCCTTATCACACACAATGACAGGGAGTAGGAGAAACCTCATTTGAGTATATAATCCGCTGAGTGTGATGCAAACGTCAGTATCTGTGGTCTCTCTGCAGTTACAACCCACTGGTTTCCTCTATTCTCATATCGCTTAGAGGTGAATTTCTAATTCTAGGAACTGGTCGTCATCAGAAATTGATGAAGACTTCAAGACGTTAAATCAACTCAACCAGTGCTACATGGTACCTTACAGAGGAGACCATTAATTATACTAAATAATGTCCATTCGTTTATTCAACAAATACATACCCAGTGCCCACCCACTGGATAATCACCCTGGGTGTTTAGATGAATGCCTAATAACATAGGTGATGCTTATGCCATTCTAAAAGTGATGAATTGAACTGAACATTTATTTCCACACAAAAACCTACACACAGATGTTTATAGTAGCTTTGTTCATAATTGCCAAAGTTTGGAAGCAACCAGCGTGTCCTCAGAGGGTGAATAGATAAATAAACTGTGGTACATTCAGACAATGAAACACTATTCCATGCAAAAAAAGATATATGTGACCAAGCCATGAAGGATACAAAAGAAACTTAAATGAATATTACTAAGTGAAAGAAGGTAATATGAAGAGGCTACTTTATGATTCTATCTATAGGACATTCTGGAAAAGGCACAACTATAAAAAGGGTAAACAGATTAGCAGTTGGTTGCCCAGGGAAAAGGGAAAAAAATGGGTGAAGAGGTAGGGGACAAAAAATCTCTAAAGCAGTGAAAAGACTGCACAATACTACAGTGTTGGATCCATGTCACTAAACATTTGTCCAGACCCTAGAATGTACAACACCAAGAGTGAACCCTAATGTAGAGGACTGACTCTGAGTGATAATGACCTGTCAAGGATCAGTTGTAAGAAATGTACCACTGGGGGGTGGGGGTGGTTTGTAACCAGAGATCTGCTCTTCCTTTGATAAAGGGGTCAAATTTATACTACTTATATAGTCCATTTTTCACAACGCTGAAAAATAAACATAAAAAAGTAGTTACACACTGCATGCCAGAGACAAGCTTAAAACTATGGTGAAGAGACATACTGCCAGCCTGCCACGAAGCAGTCCCACAAAGCCCAAGAATTCACATTCTAACACATAAACCTTGTGAAAATATAATCTTCGAAGGTAGAGAAGCAATACACCCAGTCACCATCACGATTAGTTACCCAAGAACCATAGACATAGAATTTTGTATAGATATCATTAAATTACTATTTTTCAAATGATTGAAGACTTAATGGAAGAACTTTGAAATATAAAACAAGAGCAGAATTCCATTAGAAAAGCCAGTGGAAAAAGACACTGGAAAAAGAATCAGATAGAAAACCCATCAACGAAATATCCATTCTTTGAATGCCACTGGGAATGCAAAATGGCCCCAAAATGGTATAACTAAGAATATACAACTAAAGGTAAAAGAAAGGCATGATTAAATTACCTGGAATGCAGCACAAAGAGAAAAAGTGATGAAAAACTTAGGAAGTAAGAGGTTCTGAAAAAGGAATAAAAAGTCCAACATATAATGAACTTGTATTCTAGAATTAGAGGAGAATGCAAAAGGAAGAGAAGCAATATCTGATGACACTGGTGTATATTTTTCTAGAACCAATTAAATATATGAATGTTCTCATACAGGAATCGCAGTGAATATGGAAAGCCAAAGTTGGACACATGGATGTGATAGTGACTAACCTCAAAGATGTGAAATGATTTCTAAAGCTGCAAGAGACTAACAGATTACCTCCAAAAATACTGCAGTTAGACTCACAACATACTTACCAGTAGCAAAGATAAAAGCTATACACTATGTCTTCAAAGGACTGCAAGACAATAATCTCAATATAGAATTATCTTTCCTGTAATTCAGAAAATCAGATAAGTTATTCCTAAAGAAAAACAAGGTGGGTGACGTGAAATGCCTTGTCAGATATCACAAATTATAATAAAACTACAGTAATTACAACAACATAGTATTGGTGCAGGGAAAGACAAATAGACAAACAGAACAGAGTAGAGGATACAAAATAGATCCACGTATACTGAGAAACTTGATATATGTCAAAAGTGACCGTACAAGGCATGACTATTCAATCATGGGAATATGCAACAGGTGATCCCTGTGAAAAAATAAAATAAAACTGGATCTTGCTCAGACGATACACATACAAGACAAGGTCTGGCTCTGTTACCCACGCTGGAGTGCAGTGGCACAATCGCAGCTCAGTATGACCTCTGCCTCCTGGGCTCAAGCCATCCTCCCACCTCATCCTCCCAAGTAGCTGGGACTACAGGTGCACCAGCATGCCTGGCTAATTTTTGTATTATTTGTAGAGACGGGGTTTCACCATGTTGCCCAAGCTGGTGTTAAACTCCTGAGCTCAAAGGATACGCCCACCTGGGTCTCCCAAACTGCTGGGATTACAGGCATGAGCCACCATGCCCAGCCAAAAACCAAAACTTTAAAATGTACACAAAAATATTCTTTAAAAATATTCAAGGCCACAACATTGGAAAACTTTCACATTAGACACAGAAAATACAAACCATAAACAAAGATGAAGTAAGTTTTCCACATTAATGTGGGAAATCTTATACATCCGATAACAGCATCAAAGTTAAGGAGACAAACCAGAGGCTGGCAGATTATTTGTTTCCTATGTTCGCCCCAAAATACTAGTAGACATTGTGCATTAAAATAATTCACATTTTAAAACCATCACAGGCCCATTAGAAAGTTTGGCCAAAGTATACTAAACGCTCAGAAGACAAAATGCAAACGACCAGTAAATGTGAAAAGATGCTTAACTGACTAGTAATTAGGGAAATGCAAGTTAAATCTACAATGACAGGAAAGTTTACACCAGTCAGGCTCAAAATTTAAAAGTCTGAAAATATTAAACATTGGCGAGGATGTGAATAATTGGGAGTTTAAATTGTTACAAACACCTAGCAGAGCCATTATTTAATATCTATTAATAGTAAAGCTGAAGTTATTGGTGCACAAATACCAGACCTAGGAATTGGTCTAGAGAAACTCCTGCATCTGTACACAAGGAGACTTGTATAATAATGTTCAGTGCAGCACTATTTGTGGAGCAAAAAAATTAGAAACAGCTTAAATTCCAAATAGCATGAGAAAAAATCCATTGTGATGTCACACATGGAATGCTATTCATTAGTGAACACAGATGACCTACTGCTATATCAACTAACACGCATTAATCTCAAAATATGATTGAACAAATATGTTCAGTTGCATAAGATAGGTAACATCATATCATTTATTTAAAATTTAAAAGCATGCAAGTTAGTAGTATTCCATATTACTTAGAGGCTGGTAAATAAATGTTTGTTTTGTTTTGTTTTGTTTTGAGACGGAGTCTCACGCTGTCACTCAGGCTGGAGTGCTGTGATGCGATCTTGACTCATTGCAAGCTCCGCCTTGCGGCTTCACACCATTCTCCTGCCTTAGCCTCCCGAGCAGCTGGGACTACAGGTGCCTATCACCACGGCAGGCTAATTTTTTGTATTTTTTTAGTAGAGACGGGGTAATAAATGTATTTTTTTTAAGTATAAAAACATAGTTGTTAATGACAAATCCCAAATTCAGGATAATAGTTAACTCTGTAGAGAAGGCAGAAAGGGAACAGAATCAGAGAGAAGTACATCCAGGGCTTCAGTTTAAGTTGTAATATTTTTCTTAAGCTGAATGGTGGGCCCGCTAGTATTTGTCATATAATTCCCATATTCTTTTCCATCCCTGGTGTTTTGCAATAACAATTACAAATATGTATCTCCCTACAAAGTTTATATGATGGTTTATATATAATTCATTCATCTTTGACTCATAATAGAAATCTGACTTGCACAGGAAATCGAGATTGCTAATGTCAGACTTGCAAAAGAACAAGCATGCTAATCAAATTCAAAGTCACTAATGTAATTTCCATGTATTTCTATTACGGTTCTCTATTTAGATTCTACATCTAACCTTATGTTGACTGAGAATGTATGTGTTTATTCTCAAATAAGCTTTATCTGAAGAATGTGTCTTACTATATATTATTTGGTAGCACTAGGTATCAAACATTGAGGCTCAAATTTATATTCCTGTTCTGTTCCACCCTCAACAACAGACAGATAAACTTCCTACTGGAGATCACCACCTAAAATTTATTTGAAACCTTAAACCTCTCAAATAAAGTTTATTTGAACTGCCCCCCTCCCACAATAACACATTCCTCTTTCTCTTCCACTCTCTGTGCCTGGTGGCCTCAATATCTAACATGAGCTTTATATCTCACATAGCCAAGTATCTATGTGTCATATTTCAATTTTCTCTTTCCCTTGCATCCCACAATGAGTACAACTGCCAGTTCCATTGACACAACCTCTAAAACATCACAAAGCTATATGTGTCCCTGCATTACAACTTCTAGTACCCTAGTGAAGCCCCATGCTCCCTCCCCCAAACAACTAGACTAGCCTCCCAATTAGCCTCCTAGATTCCACCAACTTCCAGCCACACTTACCTCCCTTATGGCCTTGGCATGTGCTTACCTAACGCCCACTCTAGGTCCTTCGCTCCCTCTCTCTGGAATGATTTTCTCCAGGTATTCCCAGGGCTGGCTCCTTTAACTTTCAGTTCAAACTTCACCTCCCAAGAGAAGCTTTTCCTAAATTTCCAATATAAGGTAGTGTCACCAGTCCTCAGCCTATTTTAATTAATTCCAAGCACTTATCACTAATTGAAATTTACCATTTTTATTGCTTTACTTACTTTAACCCTGACGATTGTATTTGGTTGCATGTACCAGAATACTGACTACAGAAGTATAACCAAATTGGGGTTTATTTTTCACAGGTTACAAGAAGTCTAGACAAAAGCTGTCTAGAGCTGGCTGGGGGCTCCCTGATGCCCTCGGCAACCCAAATTTCTTCTATCCTTCTGCTCTTTTTAGCATGTGGTTTTTATCTTCATGGCACTCTGACTAAAAGCATTAATAACCTTCTTGCACATGGAATGTAGGCTCCACAAGAAAAGGGACCTTGTCTGTCTTACCCATCACCAGAAGAATGACAGGTCCTGTGTTAACAGCTTGATCAGCTAGACCAGTGAAAGAGGAATTCAAGAGTCCTCAACCGCGGCATCACTCGTGCATCCTGGGAGTCCCGCACAATAGCCTCCATTCATTGGCCCTGGAGAGTCTACCTGGATTTCTCTTCTCATGCAGCCCTGGCCTTCATGGCCTTCTTTATTGGCCCTGCTTTAGTCCAGGACGTGGTCTCACGCTACAGTCACGTAAGTGGCCTGCCACCTGCCTCATTTCTCCTGCCACCCTGTCACACCCATGACACAAACTGATCATATTCATCTCTAGAACTCTTATGTTTTCTTAAAGTCTGCACTCAAATAGAAAGCTCCATAAAAGCCAGAACGCACCTGTTCTGCTTACCACTGCTCTCCAAACCTAGGAACCAGGAGTGCTTGCTGCAGAGGAGACACCCTGCAAATGTTTATTAAAAGAATCCAAGGAAGCATCTAAATTCCCAAAGATTATGTGCAAAGCTCCTCTGCATTTGACCCGGCTTATCCTCTTCCTGGTATCACCTTCCTTATTCTCACTTTTTCCGTTTGTTTAGTCACAGCAAATAATTGTAATCCTAAAGTGGTGCCAGACCTTTGCATCTTTTCATATTTTATAATATCTGCATAAAATATTCCTTCCTTTTAAAAACAGGAAACTTCTATTTATCTCTTAATTCCCAGCTTATGATTCTCCTCAGCTTAGAGGCCTTACTGACTCTGCCTAGGAGAGCAGATGGTGCCTCCTGGGTGCAGCACTTCGATGATGATGATGGTGATGATGATGATGATGATGATGTTAAAATCGTAATACCAGCAACTGACATTGCGGGGTGTTGCAACGTACAAGGCACTCTTGTAAGTATTTCTGTATGGTGACTCGTTTAACCCTTGTAGCAATCCCATGAGGTAGATAACACAATTTTTCTCATTTTAGGAGAGGAACTGAGGCACAGAGACATTAACTAATGCACCAAAGGTCAAAACGGCATAAGCTACATTCCAACCCATGTGGCCCACCTCCTAATCCATGCGCTATGACTTGTGCACGTATTTGTACACTGTGACCTGAAAGATTGTTGGGAGCAAGGCTCATGCCTTATGACACATAATGGGTTCCCAATAAAAGAGTGTTGAATGAACAGATTTTAAAACAATCAGTTGTATAAATACAGAATGGGGAAACTGGCATATATATCTATGTATATCTCTTGTAAAAACAGAGTAGGGGTTTAAATGAACTGTATGGCTCTCTAAGTCATATCATTGATCCTAAAAATAAAATACAGGCCACATTAATAGGCAGATTATACCACGGGGCATGTAGTCACTCCAGCATAGATCAGGCCACTTGGAGAATCTAGTGCTGTCCTCTCTCTTTAGAAAAGACCAAATGCAGTTCCTCCAAAGTAGGTAAAACATATGGCTGCTAAAATAGGAAGAGAAATAACTGAGGGGCATATGGATTATCTTCAAGTATCTGAAAAAGTGTTATGGACGAAAATTTCTTCTGATTTAAAAGGGCAGAACAAATCTAAGGGTGGAAGAACAGTGTGCTGAGATAAGGAACAAATTCCAGGGGTGTGTGCTGGGCCCGATCAGGCTGCCTCCTAAGAATGGATGGGGAACATCTCTTCCCAATGCCGCCTCTTCCCAACGCCACCTTCAGTGCTATTATGCTGCTCCCTTAAAAAAAACAGGGCTGGCAGGTTTTGCAAGGAAACTCCAAAGTGACAACCAGAGCTTTGTATTTATAGACAGCCAGTTTACCTGCTTACCACTGCATTTAACCCATTTAGTTGCAAACAAGAAAAAAATGGACTTGGTTTCCTTGCGGAGAATGGACAGTAATTGAGAATGCTGCAGAGAGAGATGACTTGGTAACCAATAGGTATGTATCATCAATGTGCACAGAAACTTAAGGAGGGGCCAATGTGATATGCAAACTGTTGTCAGTCATTTACATTTAGTTCTTTTAAAATTTATTTTTCTAGGAAGTATCTATAAAAATACTATACGTAGGGCCGGGCGCGGTGGCTCACGCCTGTAATCCCAGCACTTTGGGAGGCCAAGATGGGCAGATCACGAGGTCAGGAGATCGAGACCATCCTGGCCAACACGGTGAAACCCCGTCTCTACTAAAAAAAAAAAATACAAAAAATTAGGCGGGCGAGGTGGCGGGCTCCTGTAGTTCCAGCTACTCGGGAGGCTGAGGCAGGAGAATGGCATGAACCCGGGAGGTAGAGCTTGCAGTGAGCTGAGATCCGGCCACTGCACTCCAGCCTCGGCGACAGAGCGAGACTCCATCTCAAAAAAAAAAAAAAAAAAAAAATACTATATGTAAAACTATTTCTAGGTCGGGAGGCTGAGGCAGGAGAATTCCGTGAACTGAAACCCAGAGGCAGAGGTTGCAGTGAGCCAAGATCACGCCACTGCACTCCAGCCTGGGCTACAGAGCGAGACTCTGTCTCAAAAACAAAACAAAACAAAACAAAACAAAACTATAGGTTAAATACTTTTTATAGGTAAAACTTATTTATTTAAAGAAACAGACTGATATTTTTATAGTTCTCTCATCAATCTCTTCTATTGAAAACAAAATAACAAAAGAAAATTGCCAATCATTTTGAATAAGAGATTGTCCACTACATTCCTCCACCAGAGGCAAGAATTAAAAATACCAAGTCAAGCAGGAAACCCTAAAAGATTATCAGCAAACGTATTATATTTTTCAAATTCATAATGCAAAATCTATAGGTATGTTTTCTAATCAGACCAAGACTTCAAAGTAATTAGTGAATTTATTGCCATTTTCAAAAAGTAATACCCCTTATTATTTAACTTTCAATAGTATAGTTTTAATAAACTGAAATGAATCATTAGAAGAATTTCCCCCTTTATCATAACTGCTTAAGTCTATTTTAAAGCTTATATGCCCTCTTCAGGGAAATTTTTAAAAATCTCAAATTGTATCAGTGAACAGGACTGAATAACCAATGTATGACTGGTCAAATCAGATACATGCTTCCCCCAAAAACAATGCCATTGAGTTGAAGGCAAAGGATAGAAATGAACTCACCAGCTATATGCAATATTATATGACATAAGCAATATTAAAAATTGGCATATATGAAACCAAGATTGCTCAGGCACAGTGGCTCACACCTGTAATCTCAGCACTTGGGGAGGGTAAGGCAGACAGATCACAAGGTCAGGAGTTCGAAACCATCCTGGCCAACATGGAAAAACCCCGTCTCTATTAAAAATACAAAAATTAGCTGGGTGTGGTGGCACACACCTGCAATCCCAGCTACTAGCGGGGCTGAGGCAGGAGAATCACTTGAACCCAAGAGATGGAGATCGCACCACTGCACTCCAGCCTAGCCTGGCAACAAAGCGAGACACCATCTAAAAAAAAAAAAAAAAAAAAACCAACCAACCAAACAGAAACCAACCTTTAAAATAAAGCCATCAAAACAAATACAAATACAAAAAGATCAGTATCTATTTAATCTGCAAGGCTAAAGCCACACAACTAGATTTCAGTGTACTACAAAATGACAGATTATGTAAATTCAAAATCTTCATTCTGCTCATAAATTACAGAGGCAAAAATATAACTATTTAAGTGTGTCTTAGAATGTATTTTCTCTTCAGAGAGCTTCCTGATCCTCTTGCCCTCTATTTTACTTTCAAGCGACTCACAGACTCTTAGGAGAAATCTGAAATTACTTCATGCCCCTTGTTAAACAGATTTTGAACAGTAAGTACTCTTGCAAAATTGCTCCCCCAAATAAAATTTCATATACAGATATATTCAGTGCATTAAAAAAGTAAACTCCATTAGAATAGAATATATATCTTCTTAAGATAACTGTTTAGACTTAAGTCAAAGGAGTTCCCACAAATATATTCTATTCTCAGGTTAGTTCGAGTGTGGACTAGGCAATTTGGCATGAGGCAAATCTGTCCCCTTTTGGAATGTTTTAAAACAGAATAAATCGTGGGATGAATTCACTGCACATCACAAAAAAATTATATCTTTTCTTTTGTGAATTATTCATCAAATTAAACTAATAACAGGTCAAAATGTGTTTATGTGTCAGTCCTTTGTAGGTAAAATTTCATGTAACACTCAAAACAAACATACAAAAATATAGGCATTATTACTCTCTACACTTCATATAGATCAGAAAAATAAAGACTGGAGAACTTAAATGACTTGCCCTTCCCAGACAGTCTGACTTTAGAGTGATTCATATCTACTGTACTTCATTATAACAGTGTATTTGAAAGTCTAGTTGAATTCTAAGTGATTTCATCTAGTATATGACATTCTTGAAGTTTTGACTTCTCATTTATATATAGCAATAAGCACATGTGCAGGATGGCATCATAAAACTCCCTTGGGATGAAAAAACATAAAAGGTTTTAGGCTCTTTCAAGAACAGCATGTATCTCAATGTTCCTCAAAATGAGAAGAATTGACTCCAAGGTACAAAACAGGTAAACTGAGGAAGCAGATGTTAATTACTTTAGCAGCTTCTGAAGTTCTTAGTGTCCAAGATTTAAATAACACTAGAACTATCTTAAACAAATGTTTGTGTTTATTTCCTCTCTTTTCTGAACAATGTTTTTGATGAATTATATATAGATGGAATGCAAACACACAGACCCAATTGCCTTTGAAATACATAAGGCTATAAAAATGAGCAGAAAATATCCTTGGCAAAACCTGCACTGAGCTTTCAAAAGCCCACATATTTGAAACTGAGTTTGTGATGTACTCAAAACACAAACATCAGTGGGTTCTCACATTCCTCATTTCTCCCTCTAACGTCAGAACATTCTATTAATTTAAAAAACAGAGCTCTGTGCCATAATTAGTCTACATATTAAATCTTATCTGGGTGATACCTCTGAATGCAAAGTGACCAGAACAAATAATAAGACAGGAAACATTCCATGCAAAATAAAATTCAATGAATAAAATCTTCAATCCAATGCAGTTTACATAAGTACACCCACAAAAATTACAACTTTTCTCAAGAAATGCATTCCCCCAAATGAATGTATGTTTATCTGTGTGAAGACATATACGCACAAAAGGCTAAAACATTTTTTAAAAATCCAAAACCAATTGATACTAGAACACTATACTGACACCAACTTTATAAATCATGGGCTTGTACAATAGTTCGATAAATACTTGATGTTCTGCCTCTATTCAAATGAGTCTGTGCATCCTCTGATTTAGTGCATGGCCAAAAAAAGATCTTTTAGCCCATCCTTCTGTGTCTTATAAAGGCTACTATGGCAATCTTCACTTGTCTAATATTAATATCAGTTAATTTAACTTCTACTGCTAAATTGTTTATGAGAATTTCATTTTTATCAAAATTAAACCTAATATTTGAAAAAAAAAAAAAATAACATAACANTTTTTTTTTTTTAGAAATAACTATACTTCTTTGTTAGGTTACTTAATTTTTAGCATAAACTCACCAAATCCCGTGTCAATTGTTAAAAATGGATCTATTCAAGCCTACAGTATAAATTTATGGTTTTCCAGGAAATCACAGGAAAGTTGTTATAAAAGGCATTAAAATTCTTGCCAATAAATCCCCTGTTTAAAAATATTCTATTAAATGTAAATGTTGAAAGTAGCATTAATAACAGCTATGTCCAAAGAAAATTTTAAGGGCAAACATAAAACAGTTTACTTGGAAAGTCATATTACAAGATTCAAAGATTTGCTAGATTCTTTGAACAGGTTTCGATAGGAGATGATCTTATGATCTGTAGATAAGAGACTCTGAATATCAAGTGATCAGAAACCAAAGCAGAGATAAGGCTACTGAAAACAGCCTATTTCCTGTGCTGGTCTGGACCTAGGCTTTGGGGTACAGGCAGGCCTGAGATCAGAGGTCGGATGTAGCAAAAGGAATGGAGGAAAATGATGAAGAGACAGAAACATGCTGAGACTGTCATTATTTCTACCAATGTCAAAATAAAATTTAAAATAAAATTGATATATGATTTCAAAATGAATTCAAAATAAAATTTAAAATGAAATGAATTTTTATTTACAAAAATTCTTCTGAGAATGGTTTATTTTCCCCTCTAGACATAAGTAACTTTAAGGCAAGGAATTACATTTACCTTCTGATATGCTTCACATAGTATTTGCCACTTTTTATCAGCAATATTAAAAATGATTATGTGATGAACAGCTTTCAGTCTATATGCCCTAAGAGCAGGCAAGAAAAATCATTCAAAAAACAAAAAACTCTTCTCACTATTAACCAAAAAACAACCTCTGAAAAGGCACAGTCAAATGATCTTGATCAACAAGGCGAAGGCACCCATTCATTATTTATTGAGGGCTTATTGAGTATAAGGAGATCTAAGAATTATTCGATGTCAAGTGTTATGGGCCAAAAGCTGTAAGAGAAAAGGATTTTCACTTCCAAGTCCAGCCTAATAGTCCCAACGTTGGAAAGAACGAGAGAAATAACAGAGGAAGAGAAAAGAAAGAGAAACTTGGAAGAGGAACAAATAAGCAGCAGACATGCTGTTACTGAAGACAAAAAATGCAGTGAGAAGATAGAGAGGTAAGAACTGCGCACGTACATGCATGTGAGTGTGCCTGCATGTGTGTGCATGTGTATGTGTGCATGAGTGTGTGTGTGTGTGTGTGTGAGCATGAGTGTATGTGTATGTTTGCATGTGTGTGCATGTGAGTGTATGTGTGCATGCATCAGGAGACACAAGGACAGGGCTGCATGTGTAATGCGGCTAGTTGCGTTGTGCCTCTGGAAGTACAAAACACCACTTTTTTTTTTTTTTTTTTAGACAGAGTCTCACTCTGTCATCCAGGTTGGCTGGAGTGCAGTGGTGCAATCTCAGTTCACTGCAACCTCCACCTCCCGGGCTCAAGCCTCCCAAGTAGCTGGGATTACAGGCACATGTCACCATGCCCAGCCAATTTTTGTATTTATAGTAGAGACAAGGTTTCACCATGTTGGACAAGATGGCCTCGATCTCCTGACCTCGTGATTTACCCACTTTGGCCTCCCAAACTGCTGGGATTACAGGGGTGAGCCTCCGTACCCGGCCTAACACCACTCCTTTTACTTGAGATGGAGTTTCCCAGGTTGGAGTGCAAGGGCGGGATCTCGGCTCACTGCAACCTCCGCCTCCTGGGTTCAAGCAATTCTCCTGCCTCAGCCTCCAGAGTAGCTAGGACTACAGACATGTGCCACCATGCCCTGCTTATTATTATTATTATTATTATATTATTATTATTATTACTGTATTTTTAGTAGAGATGGGGTTTCTCCATGCTGGTCAGGCTGGTCTCAAACTCCCGACCTTAGGTGATCCACCTGCCTCGGCCTCCCAAAGTGCTAGGATTACAGGCATGAGCCACCACGCCTAGCCCACTCTTTTTGAGGGTAGGGTTCACAACTGCGTACATGCAAAATTTTTAGTCTCAAGATTTCTCTAAAGTGGCAAACAGTCACGCTGCAGACTCATAAACTGTGTAAATTCATACAAAAGTTTAGTAAATCTCAATCCCATTTGGATAGGCTATCTTTCTTAAGCGAAACAAAGGGGCAGAAGTAAACAGTAGGTAACGACAACTGTGGACAAGAAAACAGGTAGCACAGAATGAGGAAAGGACGAGCACAGGGAAGCCCAATGGGTCCGAATGACGTGCAAACTCAGTCTTGCCCGTCAACCTCCTGAACAAGGGAAGATCAGCAAGCGTGATACCCCAGCCACAAGAATAAAGCTGCTAATGATAATTACGATTCTGTCCTTATTATTCACATGCATGTGCACGCCAGGTGCTTTCGAATCGTTAACTACCCACAAGAAGCCTGAACACCTAGAGTTCTCCTCATCGTGTACATAAGCAAAGGGAAGGTAGACAGAGTCTTTAATTGGCCCCAGAATATACAGCAATAAATGGAGGAGTTGAGGAGTGAAGGCCAATTGGTTCTAAAATCCTGCCTCTGGTGTCTGGCTCTAAAACTCGGACTCTTGCCTGAACTGAAATCTAGCCTGGGACCTGAAGTGCAGCAGCTCTGAGTGAAGCTGGATATTTCCTCTACTTCCAGCATTGTGCTCAATGAAGAGGTCAGGTTTCGAGCAAATACACTTGACTCTTTGAGGGAGTTCAGAAAAATGAAAATGAAATAAAGCCAGAGTATACACCAGAGAAAATTCTGGTGTCTGTTTTCCTAAAACCACACTTATAAGTACAATCTATCTTCTTAATATTTTTACAATGCTGATCTAAGGGGTTTCATCATCACCCACCAACTTCTATCCTGGTGGGTACCAGGAAATTATTGATAGTCTCTCAGGTTTCAAATAAAGCAGGTATAGGCCGGCTGTTCTTGCTCATAGTGATACTACAGGCAATCAAAAAAGAAATTTGCTGATGAATGTTACCTCCTAGAACTTCCACACGTGTGACTTACACACCGATGCACGAGTTTCCACTGGCATTTTTGACAGCATCTGTACTCCTTCTCTTATATCAATAGAATATGTCCAGAACTACTGGCTTAACAAGGGTCAAGTTACGCAGTTGCCACACAGGGTCACTTTGCCAGTCCTTTCGTTCAAAACTGTCTTTGCTGACCCCATTCATTGAGAACAAAATGCAAACAGTCTTCAGGTGATCACAGTCTGTTACGATTCCCTTTTTCCACCGATTTCTTGCTATACTTTCCCCTTTCAGTATCCACTCTTTTCTCATCCTCCTCCTCTCTGCTGCGGCCTCCCCTACTCCACAAACACCGGCCACAAGGAGCTTGTTTCTAGGTCATGCTTCATAGTCTCCTGCATAACTGCATGTTCTCCGGGTTAACCTTTCCCCTACAGCTTCTCTATTCAGGAAGCTATCCTTGTGGAAGGTCCATTCAAATTATACCCCTCTTACAAATCCTGCTCTATCTCCCGCTGTTGTTTGGTAACACTAGGATCCTTTACTATTTGTCAGCCTCATCCTGTTTCCTGGCTTCTGCAACTGTTTTTCTCACTAGAGCGCAGGGTCCTGGAGCGCAGGAGTCCTAGAGCGCAGGGTCCTAGAGGGTGAACATGTTTATCCATGGTGAGATCTTCTTCCCCTAGTACCTACCACAGTCTCCCATATAGGAGACATTCACATGTATTTGTTTAATTTTAAGAACAACTGTAGAGCTTACTCTGAGAAAAGAGGCTTAACACTGACCTGTAATTGGATATTCTCTTTCTGCCCTAGAATATAACCTCCCTGATTCAGGCTGTGGCTCAGAGTTTTTCAAAGAATAAATACAGTTATCACTGTTGAAAGTGACTCTGGCTGTAAACATCAAAGACACGATTTCTAATGTTGTTGTGGCTGAAACTGCTTAAACACGAGGGAGAACAAGTCCACAGAAGTCACATGTCTGCTTATTCAACTCACCTGAAGACTTTGAACTAAACCCTTCACAAAACATCTAACACAGAGCTTGGAATGGTGAGGGTCCTCCCTCTCCTGCATAGCCAGTGAACAATCGAGGCTTAGAGAGAGAGAGAAGAGGTAAGAGTATTCTAATAAGCAGGTGTCTGTGACCTCCTGAGCAACCAACCGTGAAACCAAGAGATAAGTACAGTTATGGGTCACTGAACAACGAGGACACATTTTAAGAATTGCATTGTTAGGGGATTTTGTTTTGGGAACATCACCGTGGGGACTTACACAAACTCAGATGGCTCCTGGCTACAAACAGGCACATGTTACTCTACTGAATACCTTAGGCAACCGTAACACAACAGGAAGCATTTGTATATGTAAACACAAAAAAGTAAAGTAAACACACAGTATAAAATGTAAAAAATGGGATGCTTGTCTAGGAAACATGAATGGAGTTTGCAGGACTGGAAGCTGCTCTGGGCGAGTCAGGCAGTGAGTGGCGAGTGAACGGGAAGGCCTAGGACATGACTGTCCACTACCACAGACTTCATCAACACGGTGTACTCAGGCTACACTCAAGTTAGGAAAAAAAAAAATTTCTGTCCTCTGTGATAAATTATCTTTAAGTTATTGTAACTGTTTTTACTTTATAAACTTTTTGACTCATAACAATACTGGTTTAACACACAAGCGTATTGCATAGCTATACAAAAGTATTCCTTCTTTATATCCTTATTCTATAAGCCGTTTTCCGCCTTTTTTCTTTAACTTTTAAAACATTTTTCTTTTTTTTTTGAAACGGAGTCATGCCCTATTGCCCAGACTGGAGTGCAGTGGTGTGATCTTGGCTCACTGAAACCTCCATACCCCAGGTTCAGGCGATTCTCCTGCCTCAGCCTCCTGAGTAGCTGGGATTACAGGCACATGCCAACACACCCAGCTATTTTTTTTTTGTATTTTTAGTAGAGATGGGGTTTCACCATGTTGGCCAGGCTGGTCCTGAATTCCTTATGTCAGGTTATCCGCCCACCTCAGCCTCCCAAAGTGCTGGGATAACAGGCATGAGCCACCATGCCTGGCCTATTTTTAAACATTTTTGTTAAAAAGCAAGACATACAGTAGCCTGGGCTTACAGAGGGTCAGGATCATCAATATCACTGTCTTCCACCTCCATTCACATCTGGTCCCACTGGAGGGTCTTCAGGGACAATAACGCACATGGAGCTGTCATCTCCTGTGATTACAATGCCTTCTTTTGGATACCTGCTGAAGGACCTACCTGAGGCTGTTTTATAGTTATCAGGTTTGTTTGTTTCAAAATTAGTAGGAACCAGGCCGAGTGACTCACACCTATAATCCCAGCACTTTGGGAGGCCAAGGTGGGCAGATCACGAGGTCAAGAGATCAAAACCATCCTGGCCAACATGGTGACAGTTTGTCTCTACTAAAAATACAAAAATTTGCTGGGTGTGGTGGTGCGCACCTGTAGTCCCAGCTACTCAGGAGGCCGAAGCAGGAGAATCGCTTGAACCCGGGAGGTGGAGGTTGCAGTGAGCCAAGATTGCACCACTGCACTCCAGCCTGGGAGACAGAGCAAGACTCTGTCTCAAAAAAAAAAATTAGGCCGGGCGCGGTGGCTCACGCCTGTAATCCTAGCACTTTGGGAGGATGAGGTGGGAGGATCACGAGGTCAGGAGATCGAGACCATCCTGCTAACAATGTGAAACCCCGTCTCTACTAAAAATACAAAAAATTAGCCAGGTGTGGTGGTGGTCACCTGTAGTCCCAGCTACTGGGGAGACTGAGGCAGGAGAAGGGCATGAACCCATGAGGCGGAGCTTGCAGTGAGCCAAGATCGTGCCATTGCACTCCAGCCTGGGCGACAGAGTGAGACTCCATCTCAAAAAAGTAAAATATAAAAAAATAAAATAAAAATATAGTATAACTTCTATAAAATAACTATCAAAATGATAGTATAGTAAATACATAAACCAGTAATATGGTCATTTTTCTAATCAGGCACTACACATAATTGTATGTGCTAGACTGTTACACAGCTGGCAGTGTAGTAGGCTCATTGACACCAGGGTCACCACGCACGCGAGGAACGCATTGCATTAGGATGTTTCCATGGCGAAGACATCACTAGGCGATAGGAGCTTTTCAGCTCCGTGACAATCATATGGGACCCCCCCTTGCAGATGTGGTCTGTCACTAACTGAAATGTTGTTAAGGGGTACACGGTTGTTTTTTGTTTGTTTGTTTGTTTGTTTTTTTTAACTGTATTTGAATGACACAGACAATTACTGACCATCAAAAATAATAGCAGAGGAAGAAGATGATAACATGGAAGTTGACATGGAAGTAAGTAGAAACTATTTCTGAAGGAGAAAAAAAAAAATTGTGAAAAAGACTCGTTCTTTGTGCCATGGATTTGTCAGTTGACATGACTGAAAAGCAGTCACCCAAACAATGACCAGGAGGACCGAGCACTGCTGGAGAAGCCCACCAGAGGCCAGCGGACAGGGACTGCTGCTGCGTCAGCGAGCGGAAGAACAGCCTGGGACACCGCCCACCCCATCTTCAAAGGCTTCCCTGACTCTAGCAAATCATAAAACCAAAACCCATAAATGATGAGGCCACCAAGTCATAAAGAAGAAGTTAAATCCAATCGTTACGCTTTTGTTAGATAGTATGGAAAGAGACAGTACATTTTTACTGATTTTTTTTTTTTAAGACAGTCTTGCTCTGTCACCCAGCCTGGAGTTTGGTGGTGCGATCTTGCCTCACTGCACCCTCCGCCTCCCAGGTTCAAGCGATTCTCCTGCCTCAGCCTCCTGAGTAGCTGGGACTACAGGTGTGCACCACCATGCCCAGCTAATTTTTTTGTGTGTGTGTGTTTTTAGTACAGACGGGGTTTTGCCATGTTGGCCAGCTTGTCCCAAACTCCTGACCTCAAGTGATCTGCCCGCCTCGGCCTCTCAAAGTGCTGGGATTACAGGCATGAGCCACTGTGCCTGGCCTAAACTGATTTTCATTCTACTAGAATTAATATTCTCACATAGAGAATTAAGTAGTCAGCTATATGGCAAAGTGAAGCTTTCAAAAATAACCCATTCCCTATTGATCTAGCCAGCTTCAGATTTATAATAGCAAACAGGATACCAAATTATAACGAGACCACAAATTCTTATCTGCAGAATCCTCATGCCCATGGAGAGGTAAACTTAAGTCTCTTCACAATCTGTAAATACTATTAGCTAATTATTCTGAAACTAGTTCCTGATACATTTTAAGGTTTCTATTAAAGTTAACTCACTTTTTAAGATTCTACCACTACTGGTAGAAAAAAAAAGCAGATTTTTTTTAACGTTTAATTTTTCCATTAAGTAAAAATTCAAGGGTAGGCAGACGCTATCTCTTAAGAGTTGTGCATTTTGTATTAAAATTAACTAGCATGGTATTTGGCATCTCACTGGGATGCAAAAGGGTACATTATTTGCTGCTGCGCGCCATTAGTGCCAGAAACATTTTCATAAAATGAAGAGTGCAGCTCCACTAATCTATTAGTCCTAAGCCATTTTAGATCATACTGTTGATTAACTATTTTTTTTCAAATGACGGCTGATGACAGAGCACTACCTTAAAAGTCAAAGAACTATAAATTAAACACCAATCCAGTGACCATGTTCTGTCAAAACAAGAAATACATTCCTGTGTTTGTGCCCTTTATATGGGTCAACATAAGCTTTTCCTATTATTTCTGGAAATATTCAGATTTACTAGCACACATAAAATCCTCAGACTGAAATTACTGTAATGTTTGTTTCAACACCAAAGGAGTAACCTGGGGGGCATGGTGTGTCATGGTGTGCTTCTATTTGCTTTTGCCCCTTTTCTTCTTTGGGTCTTACCTTCCAGCATGCTTAAACTGCTAGTTATAGAAACCTGTGGCAACACTCACTGCCTGGAATAACTATATTTACTCAGATAATGAAAAGTGGTGCAATAACTTCATCTCTTGGGACAATTAGGTTATGTCCAAAAAGCCAGGCTCCTTAAAGATCCTTTTCAATGATCTCTATGCTCTATACAGTACACAGGGCACTGACTTTACTACAAAAATATTTAAAACACTGTGGCTTTTCACACTTTCACAACTTTTTATTTTATGTTCAGCTGCTACTCAAAAAACTAACTTCATACAGTATCCCAACCAATACATCATCACATAAATACATCTTTTACACAAGGAAGTGCACTTGAAGAAATGCCAGTTGAAGGCATACAAGACCCTCCAAGGTTATCCAGGAAACCTATTTTGACGAGTTATGTATATGTCAAAACACAAGAGACTACATCTTCATAAAACTGTGTGACTGAGAGTGCATCAGGGGTTAAGTTACATAAACAGACAAAACCAGCAATAATAGCAACAGAAATATTAACAATATTGGAATCAAAAGTAACTATTGGTGACATCTAATGTTGATTGGTTATCTATAATTTTTAAAAACTTTCATATTAAAAACAATAAAAGAAAAATATATGAACCAAGTATACTATGTAAAATGGATAGATGAAAGCAGAGAAAAGAAAGCAAGCAAGAATAAATATCTACTCCAAAACCCAACTCTAAAACAAGATGGATAGGCTCTTTGAATCACAAAATATTTGTGGCTTACTAATGGAAGGATCCTTAGAGATCATCTTGTCCAATCTACCTTCCAACACGGAAATGTATTATCCATCATACCTAATACCAAACTGATGCAGTCCAGTGGAAACACTCCTGGCAGGAGGGTATGCACTGATTCCATTGTTGGACAGCTCCATTTGTTAGAGCCCAACTTTCGACTGATGTGTAAGACATTAAGACCCAGAAATGAGTATGACTATATGATTATAGTATGATTATAACGGCTATATTATACGTCATTATAATTACTACAGCCTCCATAAATATATGCTACTCAAAGTGTATATAAGTCACCTCACCAGAAGACAAACACTGTGTGATCTCCTATCCCAAGGATAATTTATCTGCCACACGCACAAAACCCAGTCTCAGGATATGGGAGTCTGGGTCCTCTCTGAGAAACAGATATCAAGATCTGATGACATTTGCAAGAGATTTATTGGGTGAGACACCTGTGAAGGAAGCAGGGATGGATTATTTGGGGAGTCGCGATTGTTTTGTGTCTTATGCGTGGTGGAAGTAAAAGAAGCTATGCCTTTGTAAAAACACATAGAACTGTGCACCAAAAAAGTTAATTTAACTATATGTAAATTTTTAAAATTAGAAAATATATATTTAAAAGTTTGGAGGGAGGTGTAGGAAGCTAAGAGAGGCATCAGACTGGGATACAGATTCAGCCCTGTGAAGGAGGCGGTGGCGGTGGTGAGGGCGGGGAAGGAAGAAAAGAAGGGACGGAGGGAGGGAGGGAGGGAGGGAGAGAGGGAGACAGGGAAAGGAAAGAAGATTTTAAATGTTTGATGATACATGATGTTCCAAAAGGTGGAAGAAAAACAAGCCATCTCACAGATTGCTGGAGGCAGTCTACAATGGTAAGGCTACCAAGAAGGACAAGCTGGACAGCTCTATCAAAATTAGAAAGGCACAAGTCCTCTGATCGAGCAATTCTGCTTTTAGGTATTTATGTGACAGAAATATTTAGACATATGTAAGATGATGTGTCTATAAAACTACTAGTTACAAGATTGCTTGTAACAGCAAAAACTGAAAAAAAAAATCAGCTCAATGTCAATAATAGGGGACAAATTAAGTTAAACAGCTTGGTGTTCCATTCATTTAAGAGAATACCACACATTCTTGAAAAATATTGATGCTGATATGTGCTGATGTAGAGATATTTCCACTGGTTGAAACACCGCAAAAATATGCTATCATTTGATCATTTGTATTAAAAAGATATGTATGGTTGTCTATGCATAGAGTATGTGTAAAAAAGAAGAAAGCAATGATAACATCAGATGCCTCTTAATATAAAGGAATTGGCTGTTTGGGCAAGAGAAGTTGGTGGGAAATGTCTCACTGTACATCCTAGTGGAAAATTTTGAAATTTGAATCATGTAAATATATTACCTCTTCTGAAAGGTAAGCAGACTCTATTTTAATTAAGATGAAAAAGATGATCCTAAATGTTAGGTGCAGAATACGGTTCATTAGGGAATAAGTGTCAAGGCAGGAAGACCTCTTCAGGAATGGTGGTACTAAAACAGGGGGGTCTCCATGGGGCTTACAGACCCTGCATATGTGCTGAAGATGCAGCCAACAGGAATTGATACTGTAACTGGATATAATGGATCGAGGGAAGGGGACTCAGGCTGGACTGACTTCTGGCTTGAGTATCTGGATAAACAATGTTGGCATCTGTTGAGATGGGTATGACTGAGTTACAAACAGCTTAGCAGGTGTAAGAAGATAAAAACAAGAATTCTATCTGGGACACATTAAAGTAGAGACGTTTGTGAGCCTTCCGAGTCCAGAGTGTAACAGTACATCAAAGTCTATAAACGTGCCTACTGAGATCAACAGTGCTTTTAAGTTGCGGTTCTTCAGTTGCAGTGAGACCAGGCATACTTCTTAGGAGTCCTGGTCATTGCGATGTATAACACTGTAACTATCTGTTCATCATTTTTGCTCATTTGCCTATTGGGCATTTTGATGCTTATTAATTTGTAAGTGCTATTAGCATATTCAAGAAAATTGGCCCCTTTATATTTACATTAAATGGCTTTCTTCAGTTCATCGATTTTACTTTTACATTGTTTATATCATTTTCCCTAGAGGAACTCTTAATTTTTATGTGGTCATATTTACTAGTTTTTCTATGGCCTATAGCATATATTCTTTTCACAATCAGGAAAAACAGACAAATCTCATTACTAATTATTAATGTGAACGTAAATTCTATAACATAAAAAATACATTTTATATAATTTCAGAAGTTTTGTAGTACTTATGCAAGTTTTGAGGGCATTAATTTGTCACTTTTGTTGTTAACCCACTGGAATATCTTTAAAAAAGTAAAAGGATTTTGCTTTATTCCTTAGAAAAATTGGATATTTAAGGATATTCTTCAATTCAAAGCTCATGATCAACTAAGGATTCTTTAGAAGAATGGTACGTATTATTTTTTACTTACAGCATTAAAACTCAGCTAGAGATAATAATTGTGTTTGCATAGCTTATTTTTAAAACATGTGGGCACAGTGACTTTGTTCAATTATTTTTGAAAGCACCAAAGTAGTATGAGAGACACTGCTATTTTTTAAATGCTACTCAGCACAACTAATGACTTATAAAATAGGTAATTATTTCCTTTGAGGTCAGAAGTAGACTTAAATGTTACAGCAGAAAGCCAAAATAAATGTGACCGGTTTTTCTCAAAATAGTAAATTAGCACTTGACTCCCACCTGCACGCTGGTATTTATCTTCGTCTCCAGAACTAGTAACTCAATTTGATGCAGTAGCAGGGTACTGGGATGCCACATGTGGTTTAACTCACCAAGGAGACAGCTGCTTTGTACGGACACCCACTACACTTGTCTTTACCCCAACAACTGTTCACATTAATCTGAGTTAACTACCCTTTGGAGCAACCTGTTCAATCTCAGTTAGTCGTCTACTGGAGTGTGCAGATACAGGTGATTGAGATTTGAGGGAACCACAGTCACACTGACAGAAACGGAATCTCACCCACTGCATCTTCAGTCTGGCTGGAGAACCTGAAGGAGCTACAGGTTTGCTAGAAAACCCTGAAGAACCATAATCTTCTATCGCATATGCAAAGCCTGTTTTACTTCAAATGACTGTCAGTGGCTATTAAGTTGCATTCACACAAATCACTAACAAATTAACATCTGACATTAACAGGGGTTTAGTTCAGTCTTTTGTTTTTCTTAAGTTATAAAATGAATTGTTTATTTTTGAAAAGTGCATACATTTTTAAAATGAAAGTGACTCCTCTCCCCACCCAACCCCTTCCTAATTCCACTCTCCAGGGGAAAGTGCTGTGAGCCTGGAGCACTTTGTAGGTGTACAACTTTGCAGGCTCTTAAAGCTGCATTACTACTCATACATATGTATATGTACGTATGTATGAATATGTATGACTGATACATATGATGCACATATCAGTCTAACCTGCTGTTTAAGCAAAAATGGTATCATACAAAAAGTTCTACAATTCCATTTGTACTCAATAATGCATCACAAAACTCCTTCCATTAAAGTAACTACAGTTCTACCACAATTTTTTCTTTTGGTCATGGTGTACCACACCACGTGCATGTCACAATTTATGTAAACATTCTTCCTTGAGGGGACATTCCAATTGTCTCTGTTTTTCACAATTAACAGTAATGCATCTGTGAATACGTACCACTGTACACTTGCTCATGTTTTTGTGAGAGACCGAATATAAGAAGTGAAGTTTCTGGGTCAGAGAACATGTACATTTACATTTCTGATAGGTATTATCAAATGCCTTTTCAAATAGTAGTTGTTTTACTTGACATTTCTACCAACAAGAAAGACTATTTTGTAAGGCTGCATATCCAAAAGTTATTTTAAAAGCTTCATTACATGTTAGACACTATATAGAGCATGTCACAAGATAAACACAACAGCACTCATATAAAAGTAGACTTTGGCTGGGCGTGGTGGCTCCTGCCTGTAATCCCAGCACTTTGGGAGGCCAAGGCAGGCGGATCACCTGAGGTCAGCAGTTTAAGACCAGCCTGACCAACATGGTGAAACCCCATCTCTACTAAAAATACAAAAATTAGCCGGGCGTGGTAGTGCATGCCTGTAATCACAGCTACTCAGGAGGCTGAGGCAGGAGAAATGTTTGAATCCAGGAGGCAGAGGTTGCAGTGAGTCAGGATCGCACCATTGCACTCCAGCCTGGGCAATAGAGTGAGACTCTGTCAGAAAGAGAGAAAGACAGAAAGAGAGAGGAAGGGGAAGGGGAAGGGGTGAAAGGAAGGAAGGAAGGGAGGGAGGCAGGGAGGGAGGGAGGCAGGGAGGGAGGGAGGGAGGGAGGGAGGGAGGGAGGGAGGAAGGAAGGAAGGAAGGAAGGAAGGAAGGAAGGAAGGAAGGAAGGAAGGAAGGAAGATTTTAAGGAAAAAAATGCATAATCACCTACTAAGAAGGTCTAGAAAGTGTGATTAATTCTTTAAAACCAAGTAAGAGATGAACTCTACCTCCTTGACTACCAGTCTCTAAAGGGTTATTCCTGGCGTCAGCTTTGCAGAAGGTGCTTCCTTATGGTGTGGTTGTTAGTTGACTTTGCCAGACAGCCTTCCTCTGCGTTTTCATTCTCTAACGCAGGCTGGCAAGACTTTGTGTAGCGATAGAAACACCAATTCTAGTTTGTTCCTTGAGAAGGAAGGCCAAGTGACTGGTTTTCTGAGGCTGTGTGTATCTCCCAGGCATAAGCCTCTGTCCCCAGGAGAGCCTGCACCGGTGCAGGACACATCTGTGCTGGGGTTTTTTATGATGCCTGTCATCACTTTCTATGATTTTCTCATGAATTCCTTTTCTTTACTGAGGAAATGAACACACATAAAACTGAAAAGTGAACAAAGAATTCCATAAAATCTACACAACGGCTTCCTGGAAAAAAGCTTCACTAACATAATAGATTTAAGTTCTTACAATCAATGGTTCCCAGGCCTTTGAATTTCATGGACCAGATTTTTTTTTAAGTGAAGAATTCAACATAGAACCAACTATTATTTGATATTTAAAAATATTTTTGAAAACCTCACTCAAACAAATAACCTAGCAAAACTGTTTTATAAAAAATGCCTGGCTGAGTACAATGACTCATGCCTCTAATCCCAACACTTTGGGAGGCCAAGGTGGGACGATCACTTGAGGCCAAGAGTTACAGACTAGCCTGAGCAACAAAGTGAGACTGCCGTCTCTACTTAAAAAATAATATAATTAAATTAAAATAATGGGTATTTTAACACCAAAAAGAAGAGTTTTGCCTAGACAACCTCCCAAGACATAAGCACAGACACTACATCCACCATTTCCTTTTTTTTATTTTTTGGCAGAGGGTTAAACACTCACTAATATTTAGGAATTAGTGTTCTGCAGTTGTTCATTTTTCCTGATAAAATCCAGATTTTACAAAGTTTAAACACCACAAAAGCACAGGGCTGTTTATAGAATAAAGAATTCCTGTTACTTTTAGCTGAATATTCCCAATAATTCTTTGCTTTTCTTTGTTTTACGAAACCAATGAGAATCTCCAGGCATGCATGTTTTAGGTCAAATTCAGGAAACGCCCCTACGCCTCATCCTATTTGGAATTTCCATTTTTACTCATACATGTCCCACGACAATAAGATTATTGAAAAGCAAGTGCCACCAGTGTGGAGGCATGGTCTCCCCAAATCCACTCTTCATTGAGGAGCTTTCCCCACATCCCCTAAGGTGTGGGTCACCTCCAGCTGCAGCGCCACACATCACAAAATCAACAGAGCTCAGGCTGAATAGCATTCCTCCTTTCCTCCTCTCTACTCACATTTCCTCAGAGGCTATCCAGCAAGATAATGAAGAACAGAGGTGGCGGGGCCAGACAGCCACTGACTACCTCTGTCACTCTGGACGGGTGACTGGCCTCTCTGAGTATCACTTCCCTCCTCTACAAATGAGAACAATACTGCTCACTGCACAGGGCTGCTTGTGTGAGAACAGTGTGAACAGACCCACGTGGTGTTGGAAGAGGCCCCAATGCATAGCAAGGGATAAATAGCGCTGGTGATTGACACTAGCCCCTGCCAGGCTCTTGGGCATTAGGAATCCATAGTCAAGCAATGAAAGGGTCCTGCCCTCATGGAGTTTACACTCTAGCAGGAAAGACAAATATTTAATAATCATGCAAACTGAAATTACAACTCTGACAGGTGATACTAAGAAGGGGGTAAAGGTGCTCCTGAAGCCTGGGGTCTCGGTCTGTCTGTGGAGGTCCAGGATGAAGCCACCACTCCAGAAACCTGAAAGATGAATAGGAGTTAACAGGGAGAAAGGAGCAGGGGTCCAGGGAGAAGGAGCTCATCCTTCCTTCCTTCCTCTTCCTTTTTCCTAAATTGTAAATGTCACCTATTCTAAATAAGGCAGTGTCTTAAAGAACAACCTAATAATCTATATACTGGTATAAACCTTAAACAAAGTTCAAATTTACTCCAATGCACAAAAATTCAGTTAATCTCTATGAAACAATCAAGGATGCCATTATATTCTGGAACTCTCCTGCTGGCCCTCCTCCAAAGCAACATATGAAGAGCTGAAGCAGCATACATTTAGCTCGTCTCACAGAAGAATACTTATCTCGTAAGTGCACCAAGTAAGACATTAGAAAGGGATTCAGTACAGAATACTAAAACTCTGTATTTTTCAACTGCCTGAACTGAGGAAAGATAGAAAATCTATCCCACAAAGAAATTGTGTGTTTGGACCGGTTTGTTTAAATTTAACAAAACAAAGTTCATCATGGCTGATGAATCAATCTTGGTTTTGAGTCCCTATTTTTATGCAAAACCGCACTTTGCCCACCAGCATGGGCTACTTGTGAAATAAACACCTCAAGCCTCAAATTTCAAAGGAGCCATAAGTATGTTGGGGGCAGCAATGCTGGAATAACTTTCCCACCCGTGGGTCACGATCAACTTGGAGAAAAATGATTTCCAATTTGCCTTCTACTTTGTAGCCTTGTGGCGTCTCAGATTTCACAGTCCCTGAACAACGTGCTGTCCAGGCACTCACAAACACCCGACTCTGGCCATCTCCACCTTGCTACAGATCACAGTCTCTTTGCTTCCAGTAACTTTTCTCTATGGTCCAGGGTCACAACCCCTCCTCATTATCCCCAATTTTCTTGGGGTAAATTTCTAAGAAGTGTCTTTATACCTTAAATCCTTGTTTCTTTTTAAAGCAAGAAAACACTGGCATGAGATCAGATGCAAATCATTGTGCATCCTCAAAGCAACTAAATATTGTCCCATTGTAGAGATGGGACGTCCTTGCCATAGTGACAGTGACAACGTACTCTCTCATGGCTCCCTGCAGAGTCCTTGGGAGCGATGTGACAGTTTTTCACAAAGAGGGAAGAGAAAAGGACTTCAAACACTACCTGCAAGAGCCTCTGCCCCCTGACTACTTTCTGAGTTATTGCCTCATGATGAAAAAGAAATTCAATCATTTGTGGGGGGGGGGGGGGAAGTGTGCTTTTTCTTTTCAAAGTCTACCCTTTTGTGAAATATTAAGCAAACATTTATTTACTTCTAAACCAAACAACCAACATTTAACTTCACAGAAGAAATAAACATTTCACTAAGTGTTATACCTTTAAATTTGTTTTGATATATATAAGATCATGAATACAATCATCTCTATTTTCCTTGTCAGTGAAACAAAAAATAACACTCACTAATAGATCAGAAAATGAAGATGACGACAATTCTAGAATCCAGGAATTTTTCGCGTTGGGTTTCCTGTAATCCCTTTAAGACTCTAAACCAAGATATTCTACCTTTTTTTCTTTAAGAAAACAAAACGAATTTCATGCTTATTTGATATTTCTAATAAAAGATTCTAATAATAGACTAAGCCAAAATGGAAGCTGGTCTATATTCACTAAGAAAAATGCAACCATAACCACATTTCGTGAATGGACAACTTTCACGTATCCACACTCGCAATGCCTACAAAGTTTAAATGGAAAGATGGATGGTTCAGGACAAGCATTGAGAGCAGCATCCAGACCTCAGCACTGCCCTCACACTGAACCCATCACAAGGATGGCACCAGGGGCTGGGTGCGGTGGCTCGTGCCTGTAATCCCAGCCCTTTGGGAGGCTGAGGAGGCTGGATCACTTGAGGCCAGAAGTTCGAGGCCACCCTGGCCAACATGGCGAAACCTGGTCTTTACCAAAAATACAAAAATTAGCTAGGCGTGGAGGCTGAAGCAGAAGAATTGCTTGAATCTGGAAGGCAGGGGTTGCAGTGAGCTGAGGTTGCAGCATTGCACTCCAGGCTGGGTTGTAAGAGTGAAATTCCATCTCAAAAAAAAAACAAAAAACCAAATAGCCAAGTCTGGTGAGGCATGCCTGTAGTCCCAGCTGCTAGGGAGGCTGAGGCACAAGACTCATTTGAACCCAGGAGATGGAGGCTGCAGTGAGCTGAGATTGCACCACTGCACTACTCCAGCCTGGGCAACAGAATGAGATTGGCTCAAAACAAACAAACAAACAAACAAAAAAACCAACCAACCAAGGATGACACCAGGGACCAATTTGGTGTAGGGTGTAAACAACAAATTGTTCAGCATAAGAAGCATTTTGAAAACACAATAAAGGAAAACCTGAGATCACCATGTTTCATTGGGTCTCCAGGGCCCAGACAGAGGTGAGGTACCAGGTGTCCATGATGATGTCACCCTACAACCTTTAGCCCACCTTCGCGCTCCAGTCACTGCCTGCAGCTGCGCCCAGACAGCACCTGACTGCAGTTGCCATGGCTCACTCACTTTCCGCCCTCATATGCCTCATATGCTGCCAGCTGGTGGGATGCCTGGAGACTCACTTAGCCATCCGGCTCATACACAAGCCTGGGGGAGCATGGCAGCTGACCCACGGGGTCAGGCTTGACTAGGGAGAACCAGTCTTTTGGGCAGATGACTTTGAGGCCCATTTGTCACAGCTCCTTGGAAGGTCCGCAGCAGGGTCGAGGCCAGGAAGCTTGTTTAGGTGACCAGCTGCACAATCAGTGAGGTTAGGGTCACAGTTGGACTGACTTTCCTGGCCACTCTCCAAAGCCTCCACTGCTGTCCTTGGGATCATTTGACAAGGTAAAATATCTGCAAGGAAACCTTTGCCACGGGTGCTGCTTTCTGGGGGGATTCAGGTTAAGACAAAGCTTAAACACTAAAAGGGGTTACAGGAATGAATTCTCCAAGACCTCACTCCTGCAAGGGCACCCTTCGATGCAAATTATTTCCCCTTTATCTTTAGGTGACATTTGTCACTGTGGCCTTACAGGCGAATGAATCTTTTATCGTATTAGTCATTTAGGTGTCAGGCTTTTAGTTCATGCCAGCACAGTAAGAGACTAGTGGGAGCTTCCAGAAGTACAGAAGAGGAGACCAAAAGAACTTCAGACCTGGGGCAAGAGGGCAAGAGGCCGAGTTCAGAAGTAGGACCATCTCGTCTCCATTTCCTCTGCACCTGAGGCATGTCTGCCACAATCACACCTAGAAATCCAGATGGCCCAGAGAGACAACAGGGGCACCATGGCACTTACTCTGGGTATCTTGGCAAACTGTATGCCAACCGTTATTAATAGTAGTTGATTTCCTGGTGAACACGTGATCTGCTGACTGGATACTTTTACTCAGGAGTGTTCTAGCCACTGGCATGTTATCAAGACCTGGAGCCACACCCAAAGGTCCCTGGTTCTTATCCCCTTGGCTCATCCAAGAAGCAGAAGAGCTTGGGTTGCATGAAGCTTCCAGTGGTTCAGTGCAGGCTGAGCTCCACAGCAGTGCCTTGGGGAGCAGAGCTTGGATTGTGCTGAGAGCCACCTCTTTTATCTCTCAGGTCCCATCCCTGGGCTGAGGCTCTTTATCGAGGAAAGAAAGAAATGTCCTGTCTGGTCTCACACACCTGAAAGTCAAGAAGCAGAAGAATGGCTGGGTGTAGTGGTTCACGTGTGTAATCCCAGCACTTTGGGAGGCCGAGGCAGGTGGATTGCCTGAGGTCAGGAGCTTGAGACCAGCCTGGCATAGCCAACATGGTGAAACCCCATCTCTACTAAAAAGTACAAAAATTAGCCAGATGTGGGGCTGTGTGCTGTGGCTCATGCCTGTAATCCCAGCACTTTGGGAGGCTGAGGTGGGCGGATCACGAGGTCAGGAGATCGAGACCATCCTGATCAACACAGTGAAACCCTGTCTCTACTAAAAAATACAAAAAATTAGCCGGGCGTGGTGGCACACGCCTGTAGTCCCAGCTACCTGGGAAGCCAAGGCAGGAGAATTGCTCGAACCCGGGAGGCAGAGGTTGTAGTGAGCCGAGATCGCACTACTGCACTCCAGACTGAGCGACAGAGCGAGACTTTGTCTCAAAAAAAAAAAAAAAAAAAATTTAGCAGTGTGGTGGCTCACGTCTGTAATCCCAGCTACTCAGGAGGCTGAGGCAGGAGAATCACTTGAACCCAGGAGGTGGAGGTTGCAGTGAGCCAAGATCACATCACTGTACTCCAGCCTGGATGACAGATCAAGACTCTATCTTGAAAAAAAAAGAAGCAGCAGCAGCAGAACATGTCGCATGCACATAGCATGGTCTTCTCTTTCCTGCCCCCTCCCATACCCAAGGGAGGAGAAAGGTGCTCATGCAGGAAACATGAAATCTCCTCTTCCAGGTTGTTTTATACCAGCCTATCTCTTACTTCCCTTGTTCAGCCAGCAGGATAAAAATCAATGGACATTTCTACCTCCAACCTGCTGCAGCTACTTCTCAGAACCACCATCCCAGAGAGAGGCAATTTAAAATGGAAAAGGAAGAATTGCAAAGAAGAAGGACCAAAAGTGACTTCTCCCTTTATCTTTCCTGAAGGCTAAAGGTTGCAGACAGTAAAAGGAAACATTGCTGGGTTTGTAGAGGCAAAGAGGGATATTATGGACTTGAAAGAACTTTTCAGATGCGGTTGGTTACAAGAAGAATGAAAATCAGGCAGGCATGAGTCAAGGACACTCAGCAATGCCATCAGCAGTACTTAATTCCACAAATAGTTATCAGGTGACTATAAGGTACTCAGAGAAGAGGTTCATATTTTAGATATAAAAAGATTTATCTCTTGGGTCTAAGAAACTACATATTTCAAAGAGAAGAATAATCAGCTTATAACTAAGAAGACAGACTCAAGAAATATGAGCACTGAAGAAGATAAATGGGGAATACTGAAAGTTTTTTGGAATTTGCATACTGAAGCTGGTGATAAGAAAATAAGAATTGTGTTATTTCATCCTTTGATGAAAGCATCCATGCATGAGCACTCCTTCCATAAGGAAGCCCTGGTACACACAGAGCCTGGATTATCCACTGATAACCCCACACCATCTCAATGAAGCTAAATAAAGATGGAGAAGAAGGGGCTTTCCACCTCTCACCAGCTGGCCTCACCCAGTGTCTTCAGGAAAATCAACCTTCTAGGCTTTGACTGGACTTCCTCATTTTCGAGATGAGGGAGAAAACTCAATCCTCTTCCCGCTCTGCAATGTGGTGACTGAATGGCATGAAGGATGATCACAGGGCCTTTACCCAATCCCCTCCTTAATGTTACCGTCCATCCGTTTTGTCTTTCCTGCCTCGTTGTGGAGATGCTGCAATGTGCCACCGTGGCTGTCTGGACTACATTTCCCAGAATCCCATTCTCTCCATGTATCCCACAGGGGTGCACCATAAATAACAGAGGTTCTTAGGTGGGATCTGGAAGGCAGGCTGAAGCAGCCACCCTTCATTCTGCAGCTTACACAGGCTGTTGCCATCTACAGCCTGGGCGTTGGCATCAAGCAACAGCTGGGCCTGCAGCTGTGCTGTGTCCCCTGGCCTTTCCTCAGTATCTCTGACCCAGGGCCAGGTGTGCTTGTTCAGCACCCTGGTGGGGAACCCTGGCTTCTGCAAGACCCCAGCAAGGCCAGAGGCAACAACAGTGACACAAGTTCCAGCATCAGGGTTGAGATTTTCTTGCTCTGCCACACTCCATATCAAACTTCTTTTCTCCGGAGCCTGCCATGTGAACTTCAAGCTCCAGCATCCAATGTGAGACAACAGCCTTATAAAGACTGCTTGACCAGCCCCCACAATTGCAGAAGGAAATCCCTATAACAAAGCTGCTTGTATATATGATCAGACATCTGTGGGTTGGAGCCTTGAATAAACCTCTTAAATAGGGATTATAATTGTGAGGATCTCATAGGATCACTGTGTGGTTTAAGGGAGATAGTGAATGTAAAGTTGGCATGGAATGCACAGTAGATACTGTGTTATTATTAACTAAAAATCCAGGTGACCCTGCTGAGAAAATCTCTCTCATTTTTTCATAGCTGTAGAACCAAGAGAAGTCGGTATCTTGCCTATGCCATACCAGGGACTAAGCTAACAGAACCCTGGCTCCACTCTAAACCTAAGAGAATCTAGACCAGAACACAGTAGCTAACAAGTACTTAACCTCTCCCTCCAAGGAAATGATGACAAAGCCAAAAAGAATGATACCAAACTGAAAACCAAAACCATTGATTACAGTAAGATATTTCAATGTCATTGAAGGAAAACATCATTTTAATGGTGGATTTTGATATCCACATTAAAAGACAGTCAGTGAAGAGACATCATACAATAGAGCTATTTGGGTAGAGTACTTGGTGAACTGAAAGCCTCATATATAAACTTTCTTCTTTCAGCTCTTACTATGAAAAAACTTATTCAAATAATTATTTGAGAAGGACTTAAATATAAAAACCATACTTCTTACTTATTTAAATTACTTAATACCATATCGTGTTCCAAAAAGTCCTAAGTATATAAAATGAGTGTTTCATCAGAGAATTAAAATTTAAGCCCATCAAGAAACCTCAAGCTTTCTGATCTGTACGGCACTTTTTGGTCTTTTTATTTCAGTCTCAAATATTTTGGAATGATGTTAGGTTGTGCCCAAATGACACAGTGGACCAGTGGCTGGGGGACGGAGGTGAGACCTGAATGCGAAGAGCTCGGGGAACCATTGTTTTCCACTCTTTTCTGATGTCCAAGCCGACACCCCAGCCCCCTGACTGTCTCGGCTCCACTGTGCTATGTGACCCACCTGGCACACACACTTCAAAGCCAGACCTCACCAAGCCAACACCCCAGCCCCCTGACTGTCTTGGCTCCACTGTGCTGTGTGAGCCACCTGGTACACACACTTCAAAGCCAGACCTCAGTGTCACACCTAAAGAGCAAGCATCATCTTGGTCCTCAGAGCCACGAGCCCTTGCAGATTCTCTGCCAGCGTCATCTTTCTTTCTCACTGTCACTCAATTTTAAAACACTGCTGCCAAGTGTGGTTCGTCTTTCCCTGACGGCACTGAGTACCATCACTGACGTCCACAGGTGCTTCCCAGACACATCTCCACTGTGCCTCCAGCCTCCCCGCCAGGCTCTCACCATCCCACACCTGGACAGCCTGTGACACAGCCCCTCCGGGGTCACCAACTCCTGCCTTTTCTTTCCATACATTCATTCACATATGATCTAGACCCCTCCCACATACACTTCACTATGCCATCTTTTTCTATGTAAACCTTTAATGCGGCCAGGCACGGTGGCTCGCAGCACTTTGGAAGGCTGAGGCGGGTGGATCACTTGAGGTCAGGAGTTTGAGACCAGCCTGGCCAACATGGTGAAACCCCGTCTATACTAAAAATACAAAAATAGTCAGGCATGGTGGCAAGTGCCTGTAATCCCAGCTACTCAGGAGGCTGAGGCAGGAGAATCGCTTGAACCGTAGAGGCGGAGGTTGCAGTGAGCCGAGATCGCATAATTGCATTCCAACCTGGGCAATAGAGCGAGACTCAGTCTCAGGGGGGAAAAAAAAATTAATTCTTCCTGGTTTCCAGGTACAATATAAATTCTACCAGTCAAAATATTTCAACTAAAACTAACTTGAGGCCCTAGACAGCTACCTAGTATGGGTGGCCACCATGGCTAGGAGACAATATCTGATATGATGGTTGAACACTAGTGTTTAGACAGACAGATAGTTCAATTTTGTCTGGGCCACTTAATAATTTTGTGATGTTGCTCTTTTCCTAATATGAAAACTGGCCTTGTTTAGTACCTCATGAAACTCTTATTATAATTATATGAGATGATGCATGTAAAATGCTTAGCAGAGTAAAAAATATTGAATAAATGGAAGGTGTGGCAGGGCATGGTGGCTCACACTTGCAGTCTCAGCACTTTGGGAGGCAGAAGTGAGAGGATGGCTGGAGACTAGGAGCTCAATATCAGCCTGGGCAACATAGTGAGACCTTGCCTCTACAAAAAATAAAATAAAATAAAATAAAATAAAAATTAGCCAGGCATGGTCACACGCACCTATAGTCCTAGCTATTTGAGAGGCTTAGGTGGGAGAACCACCTGAGCCCATGAGTTCAAGATTACATGAGCTATGATTGCACCACCACACTCTATCCTGGGCAATGAAGCAAGCCTCTGGGGAAAAAAAAAAAAACCAACAAACCAAACAAACAAACAAAAAACAGGTCAGGCGTGGTGGCTCAAGCCTGTAATCCCAGCTACTCGGGAGGCTGAGGCAGGAGAGTGGCGTGAACCCAGGAGGCGGAGCTTGCAGTGAGCTGAGATCGTGCCACTGCACTCCAGCCTGGGCGACAGAGCAAGACTCTGTCTCAAAAAAAAAAAAAAAAAAAAAAGAGAAAGATAAAGAAAAGCAGCTAATCATCTTTCAGCTTTCTCATCCCCCTCTCCACTCACAGAGGGCTGAGGACCAGGTGCTCTGCAGGAAGGGCCAGGCCCTTGGCTTCCAGCAGCACTACAGGCACAGGGAATTGCACCTACCCCCTCCCTCTCGGGACATACCCTGAATACTGCATTTTAAAGCTGATTTCTCATATCAACCTGTTTTCTCTGAAAAAGGAAAGGCAAGAGACACTAGTTAATTAGGGGCACTACTTATTTAGGTTAGGGCTAGTCGGGATATAATTTATATGATTTTTCACCAAGGATTCCCAATAACAAAGATAATTGTTGAAACAGGTACAAACTCAGGAGTTCTCTGAAAGTTCCTCACGTGATTCACACTCTCTTAACATGGGTTAGGACCCTTAAAAAAAATGTTTTAAGTGTCAACAGTATAGATTAAAATGATAGATTGTAGAGAATTCTGCTGGTAGGAAAGTTAATTTATACTTGCTTGCATGAGTAACTTCTACATTCTTTGCAATGGATTTTACATAATATGAGCATGTATTTTGTGACAATAATATGCCCACTCAAGCAGCTGGATATACACCTAACTCTTTATCACTGTCAGGGCTAAAATGAAACTTGGTTTACTTCTTACATGGAAAAAAAGTCTTTCTTTTCCCAAATACCAAATATATAAACTTAGATTCATTTAGAAAAGTTGACTCCTCAGTAGATAATAAATGTCTCAGATGAAACAAATCTCAGATCTCTCTCTCTCTCTCTCTCTCCTTAAATGCACACAGAATAGGAAGGGCTCATACACATGGGTGCAAATTCTGGCTCCTCTCAATGATCCTGGGTGTGCTATTTTCCATTTAAGCCTTGGCTTTTCTCCTTCTAAAAATGGAAACCATGATATCTATGTGATAAAGCTGTGGTGAAGATTAAATTAGACATAATAAATGCCCAGTAGAAAATTAGACACTTAGAAGCAATTGACAAATTGTAGCCATGATTATGTATATGAAATACTTGTAACTATAAGTCCATTTTCCACGTTGTTTATTCCTTCAAGGCTACACTTGTATTTGAATGTCTATCTGCCACTGTCTTGGTTTACAGCAAAATCACCTTATAATGAAGAAAGAGCCTGCCATGTTTCAAAACCTCCTTTAGGTGGAATCCAATGGGAAATAACTTATAAATACATATTTTTATTGTACATGTAACAGTACATTTTAACATTTATTTTAGTGATGTTGTAATGGTTAATTGTATAAATTCTGAATCAGCTTCACTTTTCCTTTTAATTCAGTTCATATATCAGCTCTTCAGCCAATGGAAATCTCCTTTATAGGGTGTGGCATGACCATTAACCTCCCTTTGTGCCACATGTAATTTGACTATAATAAATTTCACAATACTGTCACTGCTTTGTGCATAGTAGATGCTCAGTGAATATTCAGTGAATTTAAACTTGGCAAGTAGTCAAAGAAAAATAACTTATTTTAAGTAAGTAAATTTAACAAAACACTTAACTACACTTCCAGAAATAGGTAAAAGAACTAAAGATTACATAAACTATCAGAAGGCTAGAAAAATGTAATTCTCCAAATTGTGATTGTCAAAGTGTGAGCCCAGAGATAAATTGCCATGCCTTTACATATGAGCAAATATGCTGTACAATTTTTACAAAAGAACTATGGTTCTGCACTGTTGGACTCAAATGCTCTTTGTGCTGCATTTTCATTAATCCAAAATACTTAGAATCATTTTGCAGAGTAGCTTGTTTTGTGCAGCAGAGGGAGGCCATGAATATCTGTTGTGCCTGAATAAAGCTCTCAATGTTGAGTCGTGTCTTTGCTGAGTCTAGGCACCTCCACGTCTCACATGCCATGCGAATGACACAATTTGAAAAACACATCCAAATGTACACAGTATTCCATCTTCTGTGAAAAGCATAAGTAGGGAGGAGGAAGAGAGGTTGGTTAATGGAAGTGAGTACAGACAGAAGGAATATGTTCTAGTTTTCAATAGCACAGTAGAGTTCCTATAGTTAATAATCATTTATTGTATATTTCAAAATAGCTAGAAGAGAAGATTTGAAATGTTCCCAACACAAAGAAATTGTAAATGTTTGAAGTGGTGGATATTCTAAATACCCTGATTTGGTCATTACACGTTGTATGTATGTAACAAAATATCACATGTACCCATAAATAAGTACAACTGTTATATGTCTATTTAAAAAAGGAAATAAAACACCATTTACATAGAAAACAACATAAAAAGAATGTATACATTATTTATATTTATATTGATGAGATCTCTTAAACGAATTGTGTTCAGTTCCACCTTTGAACCCTCAGAACAAGGGGTTTGTGCTTATTGTTACTTACTTGACTCTACCTGGTGTTCAGTCTGTTGTGTACAAGTCTTCTATGCATTTTATCCTTATACCCAACTCTATAAATTGTAAGCTCCCTGAAGAACAGAGCTTTGTCCTGTCTTTCCTGACACAGGCAACACTCAAAATTTGATGTCTGTCTAGTCTATGTAACTATCTCTTCCAGCAGAATCTTTTTTTTTTTTATTTCCTTTCTTTTTTTTTTTTTTTTTTGAGATGGAGTTTCACTCTCGTTGCCCAGGCTGGAGTGCAATGGCACGATCTCGGCTCGCTGCAACCTCCGCCTCCTGGGTTCAAGCAATTCTCCTGCCTCAGACTCCTGAGTAGCTGGGATTACAGGCATGCGCCACCACGCCTGGCTAATTTTGTATTTTTAGTATAGACGGGGTTTCTCCATGTTGGTCAGGCTTCCTTTTAGAACGGTCCATAAACTACCGCCTTTAAGTGACTGAATCCTGGAAATAAGTGTCAAAAAACCTAAAAGGGTGTCCATGAAAGTATTACAGTAAATGACATGTAATAATGTGAAAATGAGAAAGAAATTGTATTATTCTGCATGGTAAAATGATGTTTATGAGAATTGGGTTATTGTTGAGAACAGTAGCCATTAACTGCTGTTGTATTATTTATTCTCAATATATGGGCAAGATGCTATTGAAAATGATCACTGTCTAGGTATGACTGAAAAAAACAAGCATGTTCATTCTTATTTGTTCATCCATTTATTAAACAAATATTTTAATCATTTCAGCAACATGTTTGTGTTACTGCCAAAGAGAAATTAGATTCTAACGTGTTCAACTTAAAAAGACTTCAACAGCTCCCTGTTGTCTCTGGGAATAAGTCCAGGTCTTCCGCAGGATACGTAAGTTCTTTCCTGATCTGGCCTCCCTGTTTCCCTGTCGTATCTCTCATCATGCCCCTACTTCCACCCTTTATTCCTGCCGTCTTCTTTCACACCCTCTATGCCTCTATAAATCTTGTCTCTGCAAGGAATAGTTTTCTTCTCTCTCCTAACTCCTATATGACCTTAATGACTTACCTGAGGCAACTCTGTGTCCTGGTAAGTCTTTCATATTATTCAAATCTAGAGCAGCTGTTCGTCCTCTGGGTACCCACAGCATCCTGGGCTTCCCTTTGTCATAGCATTTGCCATTCCTCTTCAAATCTGTTTCTTTATCCCTCTTGTCCACTAGACTCTGGCAGGCCATATGATACTCTTACCTGTATGCCCAGGGCCTAGCATGGTACCCAGCAAATTGTAGGCACCCAATACACATTTACTGATGACTGAATAAATGTGGAGACTGGGGTAACTATGACAGAGAACAGACAATTCACTGGAATTCAGGAGACCCAGACACTGTTGTCTGTTGTCAAAGGTTGAAAGACTTTTGGAAAATTAATCTTTTTGTGCAACTCCTGGCATTAACTCATGTAGTTGTCCAAAGCATTCCTTAGCTCTGTGGCTATGTGACATTTTCTAAAAGTGACAAAGCTCTAATGTGTGTCTAGCCCAGAGGAACAGTTACAGTTGGCATTTAAAAACATTATTTGTTTGCTTAGGGAGACTTTCTATATCTTAATTTCATACTACTTATGACAGGTCGCTGATACAATGTATGCAGTGTCAAATATATAATCTTTTTCAAAAGGTTTTAATAAAAAAAAAACCTTATAAAAAAAAACCTTACAAAAAAAAAGATTGCCTTGACAGTATATCTATAGACAATATCTGAATTAATAAATCAACTACTTATTTTCTTTCCTAGTTAAGGATGCTATTTAGAACAAGGACTTAGGCATGACAATTGGAAAGCCATCCAATGGCTCATAGCTGTCACAATAGCTGAGGTGGGTTCCTGTCATCCCTACCCTGCCCTCCTCAGCTCAGGAGCACATCCCCTCCCATCACATCAAACAGCCATTCTTTTTTTTTTTTGAGACAGAGTCTCGTGCTGCTGCCCAGGCTGGAGTGCAGTGGCGCGATCTCAGCTCACTGCAACCTCCGCCTCTCGGGTTCAAGGGATTCTCCTGCCCAGCTTCCTGAGTAGCTGGGATCACAGGTGCCTGCCACCACGCCCGGCTAAATGTTTTGGGGTTTCACTATGTTGGCCAGGCTGGTCTTGAACTTCTGACCTCAAGCGATCTGCCCGCCTCAGCCTCCCAAAGTGCTGGGATTATAGGCGTGAGCCACTGCGCCCGGCCCAAACAGCCATTCTTACTGCACATCTATGCGTTGGAGCTAACTCCGTCTCTCAGGAAGATGGAGGGAATGAGTATCCTCAACAGATAACAGATTTTCATAGGCTGTGAACTTTAGTAATTTCAGTCATAGAAGAATTACCTAAATCAGTAGAGTCTTTTTTCTTACAATGGCTTCAGTGCTTTCAGATGTAGAGAACTAAATAAGCCATGCTAACAAATAGATTGGCTAGTTAAGTCTTATCTTTTTCTTAATTAATACACAATATGTAATTGATACACGGTCTGTAAATAACTTGAATGTATTGAAAGAAGGGCCTTAAATGTACTTCAGAAACTATGTTTCTCTGGGTATATTTAATATTATTTCTTAAATACTATTAACTTTATTACTTTATATAATAAAGACGTTTTAGGTTGGGTGCAGTGGCTCATGCCTGTAATCCCAACACTTTGGGAGGCTAAGGCAGAAGGACTGCTTGAGGACACAAGTTTGAGACCAGCCTGGGCAGTGTAGCCAGACCCAATCTTTACAAAACACTAGCCAGGCACGGTGGTGCATGCCTGTAGTACCAGCAACTCAGGGAGCCTGGGGCAAGAGGAATGCTTGAATCCAGGAGTTCAAACTATAGTCACACCTCTGCAGTCCAGCCTGGGCAACACAGTGAGGTTCTATTTATCATAATAATAATAATAATAATAATAATAATAGGTGTTTTAATATCCCTCTCCCCCAGTTCCAAAATATATATTCCAAATGAGTGGAGTTCGGATCAGTGAGAGTTGATAGGGAAAAATGCAAATATAGTAGTATTTTCACTTCAGGCCAGGCCTCATGAAATTCATATCTTTAAACCTCAATATGCTTCTAAACCACCCCTGCTTTTTTTTGAGACACAGTTTCACTCTGTCACCCAAGTTGGAATGCAGTGGTGTAATCTCAGCTCACTGCAACCTCCACCTCCCCGGTTCAAATGATTCTCGTGCCTCAGCCTCCTGAGTATCTGGAATTACAGGCACGTGACACCAGCCTGGCTAATTTTATATATATATATATATAAAATTAGTAGAGACGAAGTTTCCCCACATTGGCCAGGCTGGTCTCCTCAAACTTCTGACCTTGAGTGATTCACCCTCCTCAGCCCCTCAAAGTGGTAGGATTTTACAGGTGTGAGCCATTGTGCCTGGCCATGCTCCTAAAACTCTAACCTGTGAATCTGGAATATGTTTACATGGAAGCTCAAGATTGAGGACACTGCAGGCCATTTCAAAATGATGTCAGAGGACAGAACCAAGACTTACATTAATAGAATTGCTGGGGCACTGGTCGCCTTGTTGGAGTGGCACCCTTGAAGATAGGAAACAAAGTGACAGCTCACACCAAGTATTCACCCCTAGGCCACACAGATAAATGTGCAGCAAACCTCTCTAGGCTCCACTTGTCTGGAGAAGGAGACACGTGATATATTGATGCAATGTAGGAAAAAGAGGAATGAAGTAATTTTAAACATTCTTTTAATGGGTCATCTATCTAGAAAGAAGAATGGCAAAGAGGAAGACCAGGGCAAAATGCACCATTTTGTTTGTTACATAACATCTTAAAAGATCTCTTAAAATATACGTGCGGTTCCTCAAATTAAGCAAACATCATCATGAGGATATTTCAGATGCTGAAATTGATGAAAGGCATCCCACCCCACCCCCTTATTTATTTATTTATTTAGAGACAGGGTCTCTCTCTTGCCCAAGCTGGAGTCCAGTGGTGTGATCACGTCTCACCGCGACCTTGACCTCCAGGGCTCCAGTGACCCTCCTGCCTCAGCCTCTGAAGCAGCTGAGACCAAAGGTGTGCACCAGCACACACAGCTACTTTTTAAATTTTTTATAAAGAAGAGGTCTCAGTATCTTGCCCAGGCTGGTCTGTCACTCCTGGGCTCAGGCCATTTCCCCAAAATGCTGGGACTACAGGTGTGAGCCCTTGCCTGGCTGAACACTACTGCTTGAGATGAAGCAAGGTGTGGGTGGGCCTCACTAAAGGGCAGCATTACAATGGGGAAATATTCATGCGATATGTCTAAAGCAAATTATCATGTCTAATAATATTCCTTTTAGTTGAATAATTATAATTTCATTATGGCTCATTTCTCATCATTAATATTTTCATTTAAAATTATAAATGAGATGATCACATAAAATGGAAAACTGACTTTAAAGTTAAAATCACACACACATTCTCAGGAAAAGTGTGATCCAGCATTATATAGAATTGGAAAATACTTGGGTGATGATCAAATCCTATGTCCTCATTTCACAAATACACAAGATACTGAAGAGTCTAAATGAAACCTCAATTTTATCCACAACCAGTTTGGGATAAATCCAGCAGAACCAGTGTCTCTGGATCCCCAACCCAGTATTTCCAGAACAATATTCTGTGTTACTTAATTTTATATTTATTTGGCAAACTACATTTTAAAGTTAAAGGATCTAAACACAGAAATAGTTTGTATATTATATTTCTTGATATTAAAATGAAATATAATATCTTGTATTATATTTGGTAGACTTTTTTGGAAGTATCAAATTTATGTATTAATAATTATGGATCATGTATTACTATTCCTCAATGGCAAATTTGGCACCCTATAGAAAATAGTATATGTGTCTTCATTTCCTTTTTTTTTTTGGTTGGCAGGGGGGTTGTTTTTTCAGACAGTTTTGCTCTTGTCGCCCAGGCTGGAGTGCAGTGGCACAGTCTTGGCTCACTGCAATCTCCACCTCCCGGATTCAAGCAATTCTCCTGCCTCTGCTTCCTGCCAGGATTACAGGCATGAGCCACCGTGCCCAGCCTATATTCCTTCATTTCAATGAAACATTCATATTTGAATGATTTGACTACATAGAAAGCTTGAATAAAATTCCAAAACGTAGGAAAATTACAGCCCATCATAACATAATTAAAAACATAATCCAGGCCGGGTGCAGTGGCTCACACCTGTAATTCCAGCACTTTGGGAGGCTGAGACAGGCAGATCACGAGGTCAGGAGATCGAGACCATCCTGGCTAACATGGTGAAACCCCATCTCTACTAAAAATACAAAAAAAAGTAGCTGGGCATGGTGGTGGGCGCCTATAGTCCCAGCTACTTGGGAAGCTGAGGCAGGAGAATGCTGTGAACCCGGGAGGCGGAGCTTGCAGTGAGCCAAGATCACGCCATTGCCCTCCAGCCTGGGCGACAGAGTGAGACTCTGTCTCAAAAAAAAAAAATAAAATAAATAATAATAATCCAATAAAAGTATAACCAAGCAACAGGAAGATAGTTTAGTATTTTAACCATTTGAATATAAAAGCCTTTTAACCTTTGGTCAACAGAGAAAGTCAAATTATATTTACAATTATCTAAAAGTAAATTAAGTGGAAAAATACCTACAACATAAATGTTGACAGAGCTGAACTCAGAGGAACGAACAGCTTTTCGATACTGAAAGGAGAGAAGACGTAACTTAAACTTGTAAACGGGAGGGTGATGGGGCAAGTGAAGGACTAGGCTGGAACACCACACTAATTCTAAGTCAGATTACAAAGGACTTTAAATGCCATGCAAAAGAAATCTGAATAACTTTTAGATGACAAAAAAAACACATCAGAATTTTTTAACAAGCAGAGAAGGACTTCTTGGCAACACAGCTGACTGAACTGAGAAGAGTTCCTCTTCCTGCTCCAGAAAAGAGAGACAGAGAGGACAGACAGAGAGAGATCACAAAGACAGAAGAAGGCAGGCTGATGGGAAACTCCAGGGGTTGGAAAGCAGAGGGAAGGCCAACCCGGCGTGGTGAGAACCCCAGCTGACTCCGCGCCAGCCTAGGGTCCTGGCCCTAGACCTTGCTGTCAGGGCTGAAGGATGGAGCTGAGCACGCTTGCTAATACTAGACACGTGTTTTAGGGTCTGCAAGAGGCAGAAAGCTAGATCTGAAAATCTGTGCATAAACCATGACCCTGGAAGAGACACTTGGAAAAGGAGTTTACAAAACTTCACCCAAATAAGTGGCAATGAAGCCCAGGGCTCTGGGATGATAAAAACCAACAAAAAGTGTTATAATAACAGTAGTAACTAAAACAGTGACATCTTGGAATAAGGAACACATAATAGATCAATGGGCTGGAACAGAAGCCCTACATAGATATGACGTCTTGGTGTACGACAGATATAGCATTCTATATTAGTAGGAAAGGATAGAGTCCTATATACATGAGACCAATATGTGAAAAGCAAAGTGTTAACATTTAAGAGAGAAATATAGGAGGATGTTTTATAATGTTAGCATAGGGAAGGCTTTATTTTACAAGTTCATGAAAAAAAGAACTGATATATTTGTCCCCATTCTATTTAAAGCATGTTCATGTTTAGACAAACTATAACCCAAATGAAGACAAGACACAAACTGGAAGAAGGACACCACTGATAAAAGATTAGTATCCAAAATGAATAAGAAAATTCTAGAAATCAATAGAAAATTCAAAAAAGACCCAATAAAAAATTGAGGAAGGACAGAACTAGGCAACGCACAGAAGAGGTAACCTGAATAACCACTGGCCATAAGGAAGATGCTCCACCTCAGCATGAATCAGGAACACTGAGGAACGTGGCAAGGCTGCCTTATCTTATGGCCATTTTACTGTGGAAAACTCTAAGGTTCCAAAGATACTAAGGGAGGGGGAAAATGCAGAGCAATAAGTGCTTCCATAAACTGCCGGTGGGCATGTAGGAGTTTATTTGTACAACCAGATTGAGAGAAATGTGTAAAGAGCTACTAAGGTTTAGTATTCACATTCCACTGGACCTAGCAATTCCGTTCCTAAGAGTATGTTCTAGGGGCACTATTTTCATATGTTCAAGTAAACATGTACAAGGATTTTTAATGTAGCCTTATTTGTAATTGCAAAAATTTGGCAATGTACAAAATGTTTATCAACAGGACAATGATTACATGCACTGTGGTAGTATCATAAAAAGGCATGGCATGCCCCTATTAAAATAAGCATACTAGAGCAATTTTTCTCAAAATGTTGTTCAGGAATAGCAGAATCAGCATCACCTGGAAACTTATTAAAATGTAAATTCGCAAGGCCGGGCACGGTGGCTCAAGCCTGTAATCCCAGCACTTTGGGAGGCCGAGACGGGCGGATCACAAGGTCAGGAGATCGAGACCATGCTGGCTAACATGGTGAAACCCCGTCTCTACTAAAAAAAAAATACAAAAACCTAGCCGGGCGAGGTGGCGGGCGCCTGTAGTCCCAGCTACTCGGGAGGCTGAGGCAGGAGAATGGCGTAAACCCGGGAGGCGGAGCTTGCAGTGAGCTGAGATCCGGCCACTGCACTCCAGCCTGGGCAACAGAGCGAGACTCCGTCTCAAAAAAAAAAAAAAAATGTAAATTCGCAGACCCCACTCAAGATCCACTGAATCCGAAATTCTGGCAGTGGGAACCAGCAATCTGTGTTTTAACAAGCTCCCTTTCCCCCATGTCAGGTTGAGAGCAGTTATACTGGATTTACCTGTGTCCACTTAGATAAGCTTCAAAACCAAAATCTGAACCAAAAAAGCAACTATGTAGCACAATTAACATAAATCTTAAGACCACAAGTAATATATAGATAGAAAGGATATACACCAACTTTAGGAGGGACGAAGGGTAATAGAAACGGAGAGGATTTCAAATGTACCCATAATATGTGATTTACTTGACAAAATGATTTGAAGTAGATCTTGAAAACTGTATTTGTCACATCAGCATGATAAGTATAGGGGTGTCTGCTAGATTATTCTCTGCATTTTTCAGTTAGTTTTGAATATTTCACAAGCATACTGACACAGCCAAGTCTGTGTTTCTGTAGGATAACCACAGTGTACAGGAAGGTGTAAGGCAGGAGAGACGGGAGGCAGGGGCAACAAGTTCCTACATTGCTTCAGTTACCCAGCAAAGGAAGGGGGCTTTAACTGAGGTGTCAGTTTTCTAGGACTTGATCCTCCATTTGGTGCTGGGAGTGAAGAAAAGGGGCAGCCAAACGCTTCCAAAATGTGCAGGTATATGGAATGAAATCTGAATCTGAGGAGAAAATGCATTTCCTCATTCAATAGTTGGTATTTGATAACAGAGACAGCAAACGGTGTGTAAAGCAAGATGAAAAAAACACTGACGACAGAACCCTCAGGAAAATAAAGAGGAAGTCAAAAAAAAAAAAAAAGGAATGCCTTTAGGGGTAGGAAGAAAAAAGGAAGCAAAACAATTTCTACTAAAGTCAAGAGTTTTACAATGGAAGGTATCATGTGGCAGAGAAATGTCTAGCAAGCTAAAGACTGAGAAGAAACATGTGATACTAGGAAGAGAATTTGATTATAAGAGTCCTCCCGCCAGCCCCCTGAAATGCTTATTTTAGAAGGGATCTTGGAGAAAAAGTCTATTTCATTATTTGAAAGATTAAATGTGCAATATGGAATTGGTAACACCAAATATGGACTTACCTTCTGAGATGTTCTGAGATAAAATATAAGTACAGGAAGCAATAACTGGTGATTAAAGTTTAGGAGGAGGTGGGATAAAAATGGAATCATGAGCCCAGGTGAAAGGGTCAGCCTTGGGAAAGATGAGGAATCCCTGCTTCGGCAGAAGAGGTAAGGGGGAGATACCAATACAGTGGGAAGAGATGAAGAGATGAGTTTAGGAAAGTTCAAGGAGCAACTAGTTCCATCCAGCATCAACTTGGAGGCAAGAGCACATGACAGGTGCCAGAGGTGGACTTAAGGGCCTGAGAAGAGACAAGGTTGGCACTGGAGAATGCAAAATGGGGTTTGCTAAGAATAGATCAAAGAATCGCCATTCCATATTTTGAGGGAATTAGGGACAAAAATATTTTATATAATGAGTGAGCACAGTTATTTCAAGTAGCCTGATGGCAGAACAGGAGAGGGTAAAAAAGACCTGGGTTCTTCTGAAAGTGAAGAATGAGAAGGCAAGCACTCCAGTATTTGCATTATCTCAACATCCAACGATCTGGAAGATATGCTAGAGCCACCTCCAAAATATACTGAATTTCCATCCATTCTTCTTTCCCTTCTAGTTTTTCATGTTATGATTTCTCACCCAGAACAAGACAATAGCAGTAACTATTCTCACTTCCACTATGCTGGCTTCCTAAGACTCATTCTCCCTAGAAGTCAGAGTAACTTCTTTGAAATGCAAATCATATGATTTCACTTCCACGCTGAAAACCATCCAGTGGCTTCCCACTGTCCTAGATGAAATCCAAAGGTGGACCCTGGGAAGCAGAAAAGACAGTCAAGAGTTATTCCTGTCTCTCAAAAAAAAAAAAAAATATATACATATATATATATATATACACACACGCATATTCCTTAAGGTTAAAAAGTGAACCCAGTTCACTCCTTTTGCCAGCACCATATTGACAGTCTCAAATTCTATTCAATGATTTTGAAGAATAACTTAAGTAACAAAAAGATCTACGACACAAATTAAATCATTGTTAAGTGTGAACTAGGTATATTAACTGAACTAATAGGAACATATTTACAAGGTATGTATAGGATTTATGAAAGCCTATACTCTACTTTTCCTCTAAAAGACTTATTTTTAATTACATTATTTGAGTGATCATTTGACCTATATCCGTCTCCCCTGTTACAGTGTGAGCTTCAACAAGACAGGGATCATCTCCATCTACTTTATTCACAGGATTATCCTCAGGATTCAGCATAGATCTGACATGCTGTAGGAGCTCAGTCAATACTGGATGAATTACTGAATAAATGTTAGTTAAATTACTGAATACTCAATGAGGTAGAACAGAAAAGGCCTGGGCAGAGTCCCAGGCAGGATGAAGGACTGCAGTCCAAACTCTATGATTAAGGAAGTATGAGACTTACTGTACTAGTCAATTTTCACGCTGCTGATAAAGATATACCTGAGACTGGGCAATTTACAAAAGAAAGAGGTTTAATTGGACTTACAGTTCCACATAGCTGGGGAAGACTCAGAATCATGGCAAGAGGCAAAAGGCACTTCTTACACGGCAGTGGCAAGAGAAAATGAGGAGGATGCAAAAGCAGAAATCCCTGATAAACCCATTAGATCTCCTGAGACTTATTCACTACTACGAGAACAGTATGGGGGAAACCGCCCCCAGGATTCAAATTATCTCCCACCAGGTCCCTCCCACAACACATGGGAATTACGGGAGTACAAATCAAGATGAGATTTGGGTGGGGACACAGAGCCAAACCATATCACTTGCTTATGTCACGTTATCTTTCTAAGACTTACTTGTCTCATTTGTCAAATGACATAACATGATCTGCATTCTAAGCAAATGAAAATGCTGTACCATTGGTTATCATAAACTGTGATGACTAACAATTACATGGAACTTAGTGAGAGTCAATTTGTTTTCTGACACACTAAAAGTCCTCAGGGTTTAAGAAAGCAACAACATCTGCCATAAAGCAAACAATGTCAGTCACCGGCCATCTCTCTAAAGACCCAGAGTGTTTGTAAGCCATGAGGCCCCAGGGTTAGGGGCTCTCTGTAAGGCCTCTCAGGCTCTTCAAGGACTTTCAAGCCTTAGCATTTTTACCAAGCAGAATCTCAGAAGCCTATATCTAGTACTAGAAATATGACAGAAGCTATATAAGCCTGGGAGGTTGAGGCTGCAGTGAGCCGTGATTGCACCACTCCACTCTAGCCTGAGTGACAGAGCAAGACTCTGTCTCAAAAAACAAACAACAACAACAACAACAACAACAACAACAACAAAAGGAAGCCAAAGTTTCTTTACAAAAAGAGGCAGATAAGACTTCATAGAGATATTTGGCTATTCAAGTGAGAACACTCAGATCTTCTCACACCACAAATCCATTATCAAAATAACTAAATCTGAGAATGAGGAAACACCACTGGTGTTTGAAGTCACTAAACTTCAAATAAATACTCACGATGCTTTGCAGATATCATTGTTGTGGCCAATAACAAATAAAATTTAACCCAGCAGCTTTAATGTCATGGCCCTTCTATTTATTAAATGGGTATTTGTACAAAGGTATCCATTAAACCCCGAGTTTGCCTCAAATTTTAAAACACAATTTTAAAACATTTGCTGCCATCACTGACTTGTTCCCTTCCAACCTGCTCTCCATTAGGGACTCCTTCGTTTGGTTTGCACAGACAGTCCATTCTGTACATACTGGTTAAGATTTTACTGTAAGAAAATTTCTTATAGGCAATCCAGTATATATGACCAAATTTGTGTATTTCATGTTGCCGTGTTCCCTGAATATTTAAATGAAAAGTCTTAACAAAAAGAGGATTTGAAAAAATGTCGATATGCTAAATTTAGCTGATCTTAAAAACAAGCCTATCTTAGAACATTCTCTCAGGTAAATCATGCATAATTGATAGATTTTTCCTGAAACATTATGTACACATCCATGCATCTCAAGTCATTAAAAAATAAATTAGTTTGAAAGTGACAATAGTAAAATACCATCCTGGGATAGAAAAGTTACCGAGATAGCAAATGTCTTACATTACAAAGGATGTACCTTTGCTATCCCCAGAGCAGTATTTTACACAGACACTGCTGTATAAAAAGAGTCATTAGTTGTTTTATTACATCGTTCTGTTTATTTATTTTTAATAAAAATGGTGTGAATCATTAAATTATTTTGAATTTGAAAGCAATTCCCACTCCTGCTGGAAGCTAGCTGAGGACTGGACGGTCCTGCTGTTACTGCTTGTGTAAACTATTCCTCCTGGTGAATTATACAACCAGTTAATGTACAAAAGAAAATAGGCAACTCCCATTTGGCATGTCATTCTTTTATGCTCAAGAGCTCATTTCACATGCAACAAATCTCCACGGCAGTACTGAAAGGACCTAATGAAGGAACACAACGATTTAGGTCAGCCCAGAAAGGCTTTGATTTCTTCAATGAAGAGTGTCTTGACTGAAAGCATTTTCTCCAATGTAACATTACAGCTTCAGTCGGCACCTAACACCGACACCTCTACATTCACTAAATAGATGTTTTTATTTACCTAATCCAAAACCAGAGTGGTCCACAGCAGTTAGATAAATTTGAGTATTTTTCTTTTTTGCAACTGTAATTGAAATTCTGTTGGTTGAATAAAAACTGGAACTTGCCTTTCTGAGGAATGAATTCATGCCACAGAACTTGTTCAGAATTTGGAATGCATTTTCCATATGATGATGGCAGGTGCTTTCTCACATGTGAGAGGGAGACACTCCTAGGTAAGTCTGGTCACGATCAAATCTCTGTATTTTCTTAGTATCAGGCCCTTGTTTAGTTGCCTCCTTGGCCAACTGCACTGAGGAAGCAGGGATTGGTCTCTGGGGAGGGGGGTGAAGACATCCAAGTCTGAGCCCTCCAGTGCCCATTTATAACAGCAAAACAGCCTCTGTTCCCTTTTCAATGCAAAGTACTTCTCATATCACCTTAAAACATATTTATGCTGAAGGCCATGCATGATGGCTCACACCTGTAATCCCAGCACTTTGGGAGGCTGGGTGAGCAGATCACTTGAGGTCAGGAGTTCGAGACCAGCCTGGCCAATGTAGAGAAACCCTGTCTCTACTAAAAATGCAAAAAATTAGCCGGGTGTGGTGGTGTGTGCCTGTAATCCCAGCTACTCGGGAGGCTGAGGCAGGAGAATCACTTGATCCTGGGAAGCAGAGGTTGCAGTGAACCGAGACTGCGCCACTGTACTCCAGCCTGGGCAATACAGCGAGACTCAGTCTCAAAACAAAAGCAAAAACAAAAAATACACACACACACACACACACACACTGAACAATAAAATTTTCCTACATTTAGGAAGAAAAGTAGGTTTCATAAAGGAAATTTTAATGAAACGACCATTTATAAAGACTAATAGCACAGTTTTCCACTAATATTTTTTTCATGATTGAGACTTTGAAGGTTTTCTATAGAAAAGAACCCAGTAATTTTACATTTTAATTATGTTATCTTTTATATGCTTTCTTTGTGTCTGCCTAATTTAATATTACCTTTTTTTCTTATCAGGCCTGGAAGCTACCACTCTTTGGTATTACTTACTAATTATGTTTCTAGTACTTACTGAGATACATTAACACAAATTGAAATGGCAACATGAAATGCAATTATGCCTACTTACAGACATTCTAGATACACATGTACCATATTGCCTTAAAGTACAGTTTATTTTACTTGCTAGAAAAACTGTGAAGCAGGAACACAGACATGTATACAGAACTGTACAAAATACAAAAAGAAAAAAATGTCTACAGTGTTTTCCTTTCCCACAGTTTTCATGTGATTTAGACATTAAATGTCTTACATTTAAATTCTGCAACTGTAGAAAATGTAGATAATTAAAAGGGAATAGGAAATCAGAATCTAAGCCATCATTTAGGTTCCCTGTATTGTTTATGGACTATTAATAATATATATATACAACTAAAGAGATCATACAAATAAAGCCCACGGTCTGGGGACAGTAAAGGGACTAGTACTCACCCCAGACCACTCTAAAGACCACCATCTCATCCTGGTATTAAGACCCCAAATTGGCATCCCTGCATCTAGTTCTAACCAGCCTCCCATGGTACCTGATCTACAGCTTTATATAGAAAAACCGGCACAATTCTAGTGAGCACTGTTTCTTGAAAACTGCACTTTGCATACAGAGATTTAATTTTTAATAATTTAAAAGTAATGGAGATTACACTGAAAATGATGATGTCTCAATGAAAATAAGCCTTAGCTAATACAACTCAAATTTCAATAGTTATTTGAAGCACACCACCTTATATTTATGCTGTGTTAGGGAAATAGCACAGAAAGGCTGATGAAAAGTGTTCACTGCATGCCAATAAGCCAAACAGCACAGGAAGTGTGTAAATGGATTAGGATTCTTAGACGAATCTATCTAGCACAGCAATATGTAACAAATTAAAGTGGAAGAATGAAAATGTTACTATCATCACTTTCCTTACAGCTTCTCCTTACTAAAAATGGGTTGTGCCATTTCTTATTACAACAAAAGTTTTTCTTGATGGGAATACTGCTAATATGGTCATGGGAGGGGTAGAAATCAAGCATAAGCATGGACTTTAGCACAAAGTACACCTTTACTCACAAAAGGGGGGAAACATTTTAGCATGAAGATTGCTTGGTACTTATGTTGCACTACTAACTGCATATTCTAGAAATAATTAATGTTAGTCTCAATTACCAATATGCAATTCACATTTTCAGCTAAATCAATAACTGAAATAACAACAAGGGAGAATTCCCCTTATATTATTAATAGATTCTCAGCCTTATTTAAGCATCAGAACACCTGGAAGTCACAATGCTCTTTGCAGTTATTGTTATACCTAGTGTCCGTCATAGGTGTTACTAATTTTGTCATGCGTAAGTGTTATTACAGAAATCACAATTATGAGCATGCACATCCATCCACAAAAGCAGTAAGCAACTGATCTAAGTATGACTAGCTGCTTCTATGCTGTACTGTGACATTCGTGTGTGCTATCTGCTTGCTTGCTAATTACCAGCTACACTTTATTAACAAACAAAGGTAGGTTTAAAAACAATTATAGGATAAAAACTTTAAATTTGTAATATACTATCCATTTACTTACTTTTCCTGAAAAGTGGGAAAACATTACAATTATTCAATTTTAGTGATTAAAGATCAGTCTAGCATACTGTGCTATGCACAATAGTTCTAACTGTTGGTAAGACGTAATCTTTGCCTTTGAAGTATTTCCAGTCTGTTAGGGCTGGCACAAATCCTAAACTTTTAAATACGTTTCTCATATAGAGCTGCAGTAGGATTGACATGGGCTACCTGGCTTACTAACCACTGAAGATGAAGAATGCTTCTCAGGGAAAATTATACCTGAACCAGTTCTTGAAACAAGAGTCTGAAAGGAAAGGTGGAAATTATATCCTCCACAGAGGAAGCAGCATGACCAAGGCAAGGAGACAGAAAAAGGCATTCCAGCTGGGCGTGGTGGCTTAAGTCTATAATCCCAGCACTTTGGGAAGCTGAGGCAGGCAGATCACTTGAGGTCAGGAGTTCTAGACCAGCCTGACCAACATGGTAAAATCCCATCTCTACAAAAAATACAAAAATTAGCTGGGCATGGTGGCAGGTGCCTGTAATCCCAGCTACTCGGGAGGCTGAGGCAGGAGAGTCACTTGAACTCAGGAGGCGGAGGTTGCAGTGAGCTGAGATAGCACCAATGCACTCCAGCCCGGGCAACAGAGCAAGATTCTGAAGAAAGGAGAGGGGAGGGGAGTGGAGGGGAGGGGAGGGGAGGGGGGAAAAGAAAAGAAAAGAAAAGAAAAAAAGAAAAGAGAAAAGAAGAGAGGGAAAGAGAGAAAGAAGAAAAGAGAGAGAGAGAGAGAGAAGGAAAGACAGAGACAGAGAAAGACAGAGAAAGAAGGAAGGAAAAAGGCATAACATGGTGGGGAAGCCAAGTGGTAACTTTTCATGACTAGACTGTAGAAGTTCAAGGCTGGAGTGACTGGAGAAGGTAACTGGACATAAACCAGACTTAGATGATGGAATAACAATTATGAATTGGGAGACATGGAAAATGTTGACAATTTTAGGCACCAGGTAGTAAAACTATCCTCATTCTTTTGAAAATTAACCAGGCTGGGCACAGTGGTTCACACCTGTAATCCCAGCACTTTGGGAGGCCAAGGTGGGCAGATCACTTTAGGTCAGGAGCTCGAGACCAGCCTGGCCAACACGGTGAAACCCCGTCTCTACTAAAAATACAAAAAATTAGCCGGGCGTGGTGGTGCACGACTTGGGAGGCTGTGGCAGGAGAATTGCTTGAACCCAGGAGGCAGAAGTTGCAGTGTGCTGAGATCGCACCATTGCACTCCAGCTTGGGCAACAAGAGCGAAACTCTGTCTCAAAGAACAAACAAAAACCTACTGACAATAAAAGAGGATCAGTATTTACAAAGTGACTCATTTAAAATACGGAATAACTTAACCTAGCACAAGAGTAGGCATGGTGTCAGAGTACAGATGCCAGTGAATTAAGGCTCTGTGCTGCCTTCCATATTCCAAAGGCAGCTTGATCTCCAGTGTGTAAAATCAATTGAGCATTCAGGGCTCTGGGCCAGGTACCAGCATTAGTCTATGAGGGTTCCTGGATAGGTTCATTTTGGGCTTTGTGGGGTCAGGAGGTACCCCAGACACAAACACTTTGAGAAATAGGCCCTATTCTTAGGTGATGCTTAGGTGAAGTGATAATATATTATTAATAGTTTTGATATTAACATATGTGAGATTTTGTATGTGTGTGTATGCACACATACAAACCCATCTCATTTATTCTATTTCCCACTGAATAAATGGCCCTTAGTCCAAATGCATTTATTTTTAATATATCTGATGTTTAACCCATGACCAAATGGACTCAGGAAATAATCTGTCTTCCTTGGGTAAGAAGAGTCCTATGTTTTAAAGGATTTTACATTGTTTTGCTGTAATTTCATATATGAAGGAAATCTAAAAACTATTCATGATTTACGTTTATTCATGATTCACAAATTGTACTCTACGAATCAATAAAATAATTAAAGATATCAAAATATATTCAACTCATGTTAAAAAAATATGGCTGATGGTTGGACACAGTGGCTCACGCCTGTAATCCCAATGCTTTGGAAGGCCAAGGCTGGAGGACTGCTTCAGACCAGGAGTTTGAGACCAGCCTGGACAACATAGCGAAACCCTCATCTCTACAAAAATATATATATATATTTTTAAATATGGCTGAGTGTGGAAGAACACATTTTTGGATTTGCAAATCAGTTAATGAAAGCCACTGATCATTTACCTTCCAAAGAAGAATCAGACATTTCTAAGACATCTACACCATGGTACAGTTTACTAGCTACTGTTTTAGTTTTAAAAATTAACATAAATTTCATTTTATTAGCTGATGTTTTTAATATAAGAGCCAACCGCATTAAAAATCGGTAGCACAGACTGGGCGCGGTGGCTTACGCCTATAATCCTAGCACTTTGGGAGGCCGAGGCGGGAGGATCACAAGGTCAGGAGATCGAGACCATCCTGGCTAACACAGTGAAACCCCATCTGTACTAAAAATACAAAAAATTAGCCAGGTGTGGTTGCACACGCCTGTAATCCCAGCTACTCAGGAGGCTGAGGCAGGAGAATCACTTTAACCTAGGAAGCGAGGTTGCAATGAGCCAAGATCGCACCACTGCACTCCAGCCTGGGCAACTCCATCTCAAAAAAAAAAAAAAATCAGTAGCACTTATAATGAACTCTAAGCATTGTAAATGGTGACTTGACATAATTTAGCATTGAGATGAATTTGGGGAAGCATCTTTCTTTTGCGGTTTGTTTGTAGCATCTCAGATCTCCCCTCCCAACTCCTCTCTATCCACCAGTTCCCTCTTGCCCGTGTGCTGCTATTCTCTTGGTCACTCGTAATCGTTTAGCCTGTGAAATTTATTCTCTATTTACAACTGGCTACTACCTCACTACCTCTAAACCTCTTGACAAATATTACCACAAACCAATGAATTTATAAAATCTGTTCAAACACAAAGATGGGCAAGAGAGACTGTATTGTCTTACAATTGCCTCTATGTTCCTTAAGATTTAGCGTATCTTCTTCCCTGGGCACGAATTTGGCATTTACTGCACTATTTCAAGTAATTACTTACTCAGTTTTGTCATTCAAATTTTTAAATGGAAAGAAAATGTCTAAGGCTCTTAGTTAAAAAAAAAAAAAGATTAAGAGTGTCAGAATTATTCTGATCCAAAGACTTTCGCTAAGCAAATCTTTTTAAAACAGCTCAAATAGTATGAGCATTTTACAAATGAGCTTTAAACATCCTTAATCTAAATTGTTCTTAACTTCTGAATACCTAGAAAACTACTATTTGCAGCTTGAATATAAACATCCATGCTAGACTAATGCAGAAAAATCTAGGGCAAATCCATGATTAATATTTTTTTCCAGTTTGCAATATCCAGCTCTGTTTAAGAAAGGGCCTTAATGAATGCTGCTCTAATAATTTAAATAGAAAATTGATTTCATTATTGCATTCTCACTGTCATTTCAATCAGAATTGTCACAATCACTCACATCCTCTATTCATTATATCAATTTCTATCTACACTCATTTCACAAATGAAAAATACATCATTAAACCCATCACATTTTCCAAAACTATAAGTAAGCACATGAAATCCTCGCTTCTTTGTAAAGAACTGCCAACATGAGAGGGCAAATTCTAGCTAGTAAAGCGAAGGATGGATGGTTCAAATTTATCCTTGTAAGTTATCGCTGCATTTAAATTTAATTGTCTGTAAACTAAAGGGTGCTTTTCTCCCTCTGCATAACCTTAAATATTTCACCATGGCTTTATTCAAACTACTGTGAAAACTTAAACACATATTCCTCATGATTATATCCATTTTGGTCTTTAGAAGAAGAACTAGCAGAGCTTAAACGTATTAGAACCCCTTCTTAGACACATGATGTTAAAACTCAGTTTGCTTGAAAAAACATATTACTATTCTATACATACACAAACTCCATATAGTAATTCCATATATTTACATAAGCATATTATGTCTGTGTGAATGTAACACATATATATATAATGTATGTATTATATGTATTTTTAGTACATATTTATAGTTTTGTCAACCAAATACTTTCTGTTTAAGGAATATTGTTTAAGCACAAAATATAGTATGGTTCAAATTTTTTAAAAATCACAGCTTACTTAATAAAAGATTAAGAAAACTTAAGCAAATTGATCATAAATGTTAGGGGCAAGTAAGCATGAATAGAATTTTAATTTAACATCTTATTTTTGACTCACTATTATTGTTTTCAAATCATAGGAGGTTTGGCAAAATGGAATATCAAACTAAGAAACATTTAGTGAGATTACTTATAAAGATGTAACTCACTTATTTGAAGTCTCAAGTTAATGCTTATTATTCTCAACCTGACAGTTTTCTTTGAGTAAGAATTATTTAGTAGTGCTAGAATATTAATATTTGTATGATTACATTTTTTTTTTTTAGACAAGGTCTGGCTCTGTCACCCAGACTAGAGTACAGTGGGGCAACCTCTACTCACTGCAACCCCCGCCTCCCAGGCTCAAGCCATCCTCCAAACTCAGCCTCCCAAGTAGCTGGGACTACAGGCTCAGACAACCATGCCCAGCTAATTTTTGTATTTTTTGTAGAGAAGGGGTTTTGCCATGGTGCCCAGGCTGGTATTGAACTTGTGAGCTCAAGTGATTCGCCCGCCTCGGCCTCCCAAAGTGCTGCGATTAGAGGCATGAGCCACTGCACCCAGCCTTACAATTTGTTTTTGATGATGCTAGTCAACAGTAAACACAACAATGGCTATTGGTCTATATCATCATGATAAAGCAGATTAAAGAGTATTTGGCTTTTGTTTGTTTTGTTAAACTGTTTCTAATAAAATGAGCAAGTTTTGTTTTAAGTCACCCATTCCAATGAGTTTGCTATGTAGGCTGCTGGGCAGCAGAAACCATGATGGGGCAGGTGAACACCTTACTTCAAGAGCTATTAGGTGAGTCGTCACACCTAACATCACTGGGTTTTTCTCCCATGCCCTAAAGTCTTTCTAACACTAACCAGAAGTACTGCACCTGTTACACAATAGTCCTCTGTCCTATAACACTGTGAGTCAGATCATCCGATCAGAAAAAAAAAAAAAAATCAAAATTTACACAGTTACAACTTCAGACTAAACAACAACAAAAAGAAGGCATTTCGTTGGACCATAGAGGCTTGAAAAATGTAAATGATTTACCTTCAACCCTGACTGCTACAGCAAATAACCCCAATTAACTCCTGCTCCTCAAATTTTCCTTCCTGTTCTATTTTCTGTTGATTCTATTACCAGCATCGAAACCTTGGAGTCATGGCTCATGCCTTCCTGATACAGTCACATCCAAGAAGCTGTCAAACCCAATGGCTCAAATGTGTACCCTCCTCTCCATTTCTGCTGTTACCTAAGTTGAATGCTTATAAAGTGATCAGAGGAGCAATTGAGAATTCATCAAATTAGGAATGACTCTTCATGACAAAAGTAGAGATGAGGCAGTGGGAATTCACAGGAGAGTGGGAGTCAAGGGAGACCAAGGACAAGTAGATGAGTTCATGGCTTGTTGTTTAGATATTAGGTGTGATGAGCTGAAGGTCTCAGTGGAAGTGATGGAAAGTAGAAATAGTATAAAAGAAACCAAGAAAGAAAAAATCCACTGGGCTATGTACAGTGACTCATGCCTGTAATCCCAGCTCTTTGGGAGGCCGAAAGGCTAGATCACCTGAGGTCAGGAGTTTGAGACCAGCCTGGCCAACATGGTGAAACTCCGTCTCTACTAAAAATACAAAAATTAGCTGGGTGTGGTGGCGCACACCTGTAATCCCAGCTACTTGCGAGGCTGAGGCATGAGAATCACTTAAACCCAGAAGCAGAGGTTGTAGTGAGCCAAGATCGCACCACTGTATTCCAGCCTGGGTGACAGAGTAAGGCTCTGTCTCAAAGAAAAAGAAAAAAGAAAAAAATGCATTGGTTATTACAACAGATTTGTTTATGGGGTCAAAAAATCTGTGAAGTTTGGCTGGGCATAGTGGCTCATGGCTATAATTCCGGCACTTTGGGAGGCTGAGGTGGGAGGATTGCTTCAGGCCAGGAGTTCAAGACCAGCCTGGGCAACATAGCACTACCCCATCTCTAAAAAGAAATTATGTTTAAAAAACAAAAAAACTATGAGGATCAAAACTATAAGGATAATGAAAAGGAAGAGTAAGGATAGTGTGAGTGTGAATGAGCACAATGGCTACATTTCAAAGCAAATTCAGAATATGGGCTTTGCTGGTACACTGGTGACCTTGGAGAAGTTACTTAACCTGTGTTCCCGTTATACCTCAAATGTTCAAAAAAAAAAAAAAAAAAAAAAATGGAGTTAACAACACTATATCCTATGGTTCTTTTGAGGATTAAATGAAAAACAAAAACGCTTATAAAGTACTAAAGTCACATTATTAGTGACTTTAAAAATCTTTTAGCTCTAAAATTTGATTCTCTGCGTAGGAGCTATTGTAACCCTGGCTATTTTTAATCAACATATTTTATGCTACAATATACCTAAGGCATCCTGCTTCAGGATGACCACATCCAATAAATATTCAACAAGCATCTGGGATTGCACTTTTAATAAACGTTTCTGTGTTGAAAGAGAATTCTTACCATTTGGAGGAGTCATTTTATTTATTTATTGGCCTTGAAATTACTTCAGACTGTTGATAATTCTGATTTGGTAATAGTCTTGGGTGAGAAAATTGTTCGAGGACTAAGAGTGACCTGTCATGGTAACAACAGTCTGTGAATTCTATAAAATACACAAGGACCTTGGTTTGGAGAAGAGCAATTTACTTTAGGGCATATTCATCTATAATTCTCCTCTCTCGAGAAACTTTCATTTTTATATGAATTCCTTACAAAGTCAAAAACAACTGATGCATTGTCTTAGCTACATACAATTCATCTACCAGCACCTAAACTATGGAACTGTGGTGACTTAAAGGGCTAGCCTGGGAAGACTATCTAGTTTGAGGTAAGTTTGCAACCTAAAACAATCCACTTTTTGATACTACATCAAAAACTGCTTTGCAAATTTTTAGTAGAACAACTTCTCTTTTAAGCAGACAGTATAATCATTTTATGAAGGTTTTTGTGTCCTCCAAAGAATTCTTGTGCTCCAAACTCTCCCAAGGTTACAAGACTGAAGTCAAAACTATGTGATGTATACTGGCGCCTGCCTTTTCCATGTGAAATATCACTGATTCTTCAAAATGGAGGTTAAAATGTAAGTGACTGAGCTTTCCTCAGAGAATTCCAGAAACAAATACGCTTTCCTACTCTCCAAAGACAGGAAGATGAGCAAAGTGAGAAATAAAATGTCAACGACTTCGAGCAAGGATGACACCTGAGTGGGAGGCCCCAGCCCACGCCTGGGCTCCAAGTGCCAGTTAGTCCTGCTTAGTCCTAGCCCTGCCCCTTTCTAGCTCCGTGACCCTGAGGAACTCCCTCTACCAAGACCACTCTGACCCTCTGTGCGTGTGTGTATCTGTTCTTTCTGTAAAAGAAGAACAATAACCTCTTCCCAGGTGCTCTCTGACCTCATCTCCAGCTCCTGTCCTTGGGTTCTGCTCACTCCAGACTCACGGGCCTCCCTGCTGCCTGGTCCTCCCACCCAACCTCCCCCGAGCCTGAAGGGCCTCTGTACTTCTTTCCTCCTCCTGAAATGCTGGGCCCAGGCTGGCCACATTGCTCACTCCCTCAGAGAGGCTGGGCTTGATCCAAACCCCACCTGCCCAGTGAGGCATGGCCTCATCTAAAATCAGAAATTGGCTCCATCTCCTCGACTCCCTCCCACGATTCCAATTTCCCGTTCTGCCAGACATTTCTCCTTAGTGCTTATAGCCAATACACTATTTAATGACTGTGTATTCTCCTCCTCCCTTAATTAAATGCAGCCCCACGAGTCAGAGATTTTGACCAATGTTGTCCACTTCATATTTTTAGGATCCAGTATAGTGTCTGGCATGTAGTAATGCTTAAAAAAAAATTTGTGGAATAAATAAATGAATGACTCTTCTCCACAAGGTTGTCAGATGAATGAGATGTCATCGGTTAAATTGCTAAGCTGTAAAACGTATGATTCACTATTTATTTTTAACTTGCTAATTTATTATTATTTTTTGGAGACAGGGTCTCACTCCATTGCCCAGGCTAGAGTGCAATGGTGCAATCATGGCCCACTGCAGCCCTGACCTCCCAGGCTCAGGTGATCCTCCCACCTCTCAGACTCAGACCACAGGTACAAAACCACACTCAGCTAATTTTTATATTTCTTGTAAAGCTGGGGTTTCACTATGCTGTGAAATTAGGTTGGTCAAAATTTCTGAGGCTCAAGCGATCCGCCTGCCTTGGCCTCCCAAAGTGCAGGGATTACAGGCATGAGCCACTGTAACCAACCTTTTAACTTATTTTAACATTCTGTTCAAGAAATAAAATGCAGATGACAGTTACATTATCGGAGTCAAGGTAAAAATAATTAAATAGAAATTAGTTGTAAGAACTATAATGCAGAACCTCCACAAGGCTGAGGAAACAAAACAAAACAAAACAAAACAAAAACTACTACAAAATACTTGGTATCATTGGAAGTAAAAAAAAAAAAAAATTCAGAAAACAGTCAAAAGCTTAAAAACAAACCAAAGGTGGCCGGGCATGGTGGGTCACGCCTGTAATCCCAGCACTTTGGGAGGCCGAGGCGGGTAGATCACAAGGTCAGGAGTTCAAGACCAGCCTGGCCAACATAGTAAAACCCCACCTCTACTAAAAATACAAAAACTAGCTGGGCCTGGTGGCGCATGCCTGTAGTTCCAGCTACTCGGGAGGCTGAGGCAGGAGAATAGTTTGAACCCGGTGGCGGAGGTTGCAGCGAGCCGAGACCGTGCCACTGCACTCCAGCTTTAAAAAAAAAAAAAAAAAAGAAAGAAAGAAAAAAAATAAAGAAGTACCGAAGGTTTGTGGATTAAACCAGAGCTGTGACATCTGGTCCAAAGCAGTAAAACTCCAGCCCTTAGCCTGGTAGAAAATAGCTAGATGGAAGAAAAAGAAAAGCTGCATAAGAGAATAACAATAGGCGTGGAGAGGCCTGGAGACAGAGGAAAACATAGAGGATTCGATTTTCAAAAGCTGTTGACTTAAGCAATAAAAAGTCTATCAAAGTGTACCTTGTTGATGAATAGCACATGGCTAATAATTCCTAGGTTAGCCCTTTAAGGCACATTGAAAGACTGGTCATTCCCTAAGTATGACATGGTGAAATGAAACTGTGTAGACCATCAAGTATCAGGGGAAAATAACCTGTGTGAGGCTTGAGCTTTTCCGAGAGAGAAAACAAGATAAAAATAAAAATAAAAACAAAGCCCACAACACAAATAAACAGGATTTACTCTGCAAAACGAAGCTCACATTTCCATATACTAAGGCTTGTACTCTGCTTAACTGAAGGTAGGAGGAGCCAGGGTGATTGGCTCTCTCCCTGAGAACTTGAACTTTGCTTCAAAGGGCAGTTTCTAGCAAGGATGAGCACTATTTCTCATCTGAAACTGGGATAAAACATAACTGAGTATCCCACAACTCAGAGCAAGACCGACAAGCAAGACGCATAGTTACAATGAGTGTATCATAGAGCTAATCTGCATTTCAAATTCGCATGTAACAGTCTTCAAAGGTATGCAAAAACCATTTCCACCAACAGGAAAATCCAAAATAAGTACATTAGGTGATGTTTTTTCCCCCACAAAATAAAATACTTACAAAGGTTGAATAAAAAATTATCTAAATGAAAATTACTTCATACTGGGAATATACATCTCTGGTTCTTCGGTAAATAAAATTAACAAGAATTATTAAACTAGAACTATCAGCATATAGGTTTCTAAGTTTCTAGATGAACAGTTTACTAACTGGGTCATGTATAAAGGTCAAACTAGTCTCCTCATTACGACTGGTTAAAACTGATCGAATAAAGAAGGAATCTGCTGTCAGCTCATAAAGACTAACTTTAACAAAGCCTCACTATATGCAGACATGGTCCATGTGTGTTTCAATTTTTAAAAGAAGTGAGGAGGGAACAGGAGAAAGCAATATAGCTCTCATCAGCACTTTCTTCCCATCAGGTGCTTTACACACAGTCACTCCTTTTAATCTCATATCCACCCTGGGAAGGAGAATTAGGACCCTAGAGTTAAGCCACCTGCCCAAGGCCACACTAACAAGTGACAATGGCTGGTTCCGTTGGATCCAGCCTGGGCCTCCTTCCACCACCAATCTCAGAGACAGCTCAGTCTTCAGGAACAATCAACTGAATTTAATATTTACTCAGGGCCAGGTGTGGTGGCTCATGACTGTAATCCTAGCACTTTGGGAGGCCGAGGAGGCAGATCATCTGAGGTAATATGGTGAAACCCGGCTAATATGGCTAATATGGTGAAACCTCACTGCTACTAAAAATACAAAAAAATAGCCAGGCGTGGTGGCAGGCACCTATAATCCCAGCTACTCGGGAGGCTGAGGCAGGAAAATCACTTGAACCCAGGAGGTGGAAGTTGCAGTTAGCCAACATTGCACCACTGCACTCCAGCCTGGGCGAAGTGAAACTCCGTCTCAAAAAAAAAAAAGTACTCAGATAAACCAAACAGGAAGTACAAGGCAGGACTCAAGACAAGTTATAATAAAAGAGCAAAGATCAGTAAGAAATAAATATAAATAATAGTTATATAATTTACAGAAAATAGTCATTAAACTGCATTCAAGCCCAAGATATAAATAACTTAGAAGATTCCATTCACAAAATACTTTAATTTCTCCTTGAAGATCAGTATCGTGTTAGTGTAAATTTAAAGTATCATATACACAATAGCAAATAGCACAGAAAAGATACTGTCTGGAAGCTAAGACATTACTAATTAAATGCAAAGAGCTGATACGAAAAGGGAGTAAAATAACCTAGAAGATGGGGCATGGTGGCAAGGCTGAGGCAGTCAGATTGATTCTATGAGCCCAGAAGTTTGAGGTTACAGTGAACTATGATCCCACAGTGCCACTGAACTCCAGCCTGGATGACAGAGTGAGAACCTGTCTGACAGAGTGAGAGCCTGTCTCTAAACAAACAAAAAAAAAACCTACAAGAGAGTAACAGCATCATATGCAGCTTTCTCAGATTTTTATTTATTTATTTATTTTGGAGACAGAGTCTTGATCTGTCGCCCAGGCTAGACTGCAGTGGCATGATCTTGGCTCACTGCAACTTCCGCCTCCTGGGTTCAAGCAATTCTAGTGCCTTAGCCTCCCAAGAAGCTGGACTACAGGCATGCACCATCACACCCAGCTAATTTTTGTATTTTCAGTAGAGATGGGGTTTCACCATGTTGGCCAGGCTTGTCTCAAATTTCTGGCCTCAAGCAATCTGCCCACCTCAGCCTCCTGAAGTGCTGGGATTACTGGCATGAGCCACTGTGCCCGGCCTATACTCAGCTTTTTTTAGTGATACATTTATACTGATTAGTTTAATTCTAACTTGATGGGGGAAAAAAAAATTAGTAGTTGGGAATGAACACATAAAAGTATCACTTCATTCAATAGTTGCAATTATTCATTACATTTAAAATATCCGTACACCTGAAGGGAACTAGAAAAGCATGCCTATATATACTAAATTTCTTTTTCTCCTCCACACTCTCCAAATTTCCCTGCCAAAACAGAACATTGATATTACAATGGAAAATTATAAAGATGATATACAATAATAGTTCTAATAGTTCTTAATATTCATTCATTCCGAGTTTCTTAAAATTGATAGAAAGATGGCCCAAACACCTCTGTGTTCTGCAGCAGGCAGGTCTATGCCACCCACCCGCCAAGTTCGAGGAAGCTGAACTGACCCACCCAGTCTCTCGAAAAGAAACATTTAATAGGGACTCACCAACAGAAGCCATGTCCCAGGCAGCAGTGAGGCCAGACAGTGGATTCCTGTGCCGCTACCCACCACACCCAGGGCTTATATACCCTGGGAAAGGAATGTGTAGGACAATTGAAGTCCATCCCTAGGGAAAGGCAAGAATGCTACCTCAACCTACGTAAGGGCAGGGTTTATGGTCAAGGTTGTTTTGACCTAAGGCCAGGATTTACAGTAACAGTAGGTAAAGTAAAAATCTTAAGCTGGGTGTGGTGGCTCACGCCTGTAATCCCAGCACTTTGGGAGGCCGAGGCAGGCGGATCACCTGAGGTCGGGAGTTTGAGACCAGCCTGACCAACATGGAGAAACCCCCGTCTCTACTAAAAATACAAAATTAGCAGGGCGTGATGGCACATGTCTGTAATCCCAGCTACTTGGGAGGCTGAGATGGGAGAATTGCTTGAAATCGGGAGGCTGAGGTTGCAGTGAGCCGAGATCACACCATTGCACTCCAGCCTAGGCAACAAGAGCGAAACTAACTTAGTCTCAAAAAAAAAAAAAAAAAAAAGAGGCATTCCCAGGAGTTATTAGTTAACATGATTAGCATCCAAGATGGATTTGCCTGGAAATGAAAGTTGGATGGGGTGGAGAATTATCTTTATTTGTATCACCTGAGGAATAGCTGGGTGAAAACTTGCTGTAAGCAGCTGGGTACTCAGGTTAGACTTTGAAGACACACTTAGGGGCTAGAGTCAGAGAACTGTAGCTTAATGGCTCGTAGTCAGAAGTCAAAGCCACATTGAAATTAAACAGACTGCCATAAAACAGTGTGGCCTAGTTGAAAGACAAAGAATCTCGAGTCAGAAGTTTGGGGTTAAAGTCCGGGACCCACCATGTACCAGCCATATCCTTGGGTGAATATTTAAATCTCCAGTCTCTGTAATCCCAGCACTTTGGGAGGCCGAGGCGGGCGGATCACGAGGTCAGGTGATCAAGACCATCCTGGCTAACACCGTGAAACCCCTCTCTACTAAAAATACAAAAAAATTAGCTGGGCGTGGTGGCGGGCACCTGTAGTCCCAGCTACTCAGGAGGCTGAGGCAGGAGAATGGCGTGAACCTGGGAGGCGGAGCTTGCAGTGAGCCGAGATTGCGCCACTGCGCTCCAGCCTGGGCGACAGAGCGAGACTCCGTCTCAAAAAAACTAAAAAAATAAAAATAAATAAATCTCCAGTCTCAGTTTCCTCGTCTGCACAAAGAATAACATACTCTGCCTCCGTGAGAGCAGAAATACATCTACCACTTAGGGTTGCTGTGAGTCTGCAGTGAGAAAAGCACTGGAAAGCGTCTCATGAAGTCCAAGTCATGCATGAGGGATTAAAAATGCTATTAGCAGCATTTTTAATGGAATGTATGTTCTAAATTCAAATTACAGAGACTCGCATCCTAAAACTTAAAGAAAAGTAAGTTAAAAAGTACAGGCTGGGTGCAGTGGCTCACGTCCATAATCCTAGTACTTTAGGAGGCCGCAGTGGGTGGAATGCCTGAGCTCAGGAGTTTGAGACCAGCATGTGCAACATGGTGAAACCCCATCTCACCTAAAATACAAAAAATTAGCAGGGTATGGCGGCGTGTGCCTGTAATCCCAGCTACTTGGGAGGCTGAGGCAGAAGAATTGCTTGAACCAGGGAGGCAGAGATTGCAGTGAGCCAAGATGGCACCACTGCACTCCAGCCTGGTGACAAGAGCAAGACTCCATCTCCAAAAACAAAACAAAACAAAACAAAAAAAACCCGAGGTGGATGGATCACCTGAGGTCAGGAGTTTAACAGCAGCCTGGCCAAACCCCATCTCTACTAAAAATACAAAAATTAGCTGGGGGGTGGTGATGCATGCCTGTAATCCCAGCTACTTGGGAAGCTGAGGCAGGAGAATCTCTGGTGTAACCCTTCAAGGGGTTCACCTTGCCCGCTGCCTAGACAGAGCCGATTCATCACAACAGGGGAATTGCAATAGAGAAAGAGTAATTCACGCACAGCCTGTGCAGAAGACCAGAGTTTTATTATTATTCAAATCAGTCTCCCCGAGCATTTGCGGAGCAGAGGTGGGTGAGCGGAAGCTGCTGAGCCAGGAGTGCTGATTGGCCAGAGATGAAATCATAGGGAACTGGAGCTTCTTGTGTTCAGTCAGTTCCTAGGTGGGAGCCACAAGATCAAATGAGCCAGTTTATTGATCCGGGTGGGGCCAGCTGATCCACCAAGGTCAGGGTCTGCAAATATCTCAAGCACTGATCTTAGCAGCAGCTTAGGGACGGTCAGAATCTTGTAGCCTCCAGCTGCATGACTCCTAAACCCTAATTTCTAACTTTGTGGCTAATGTTAGTCCTACAAAGTCAATCTAGTCCCCAGGCAAGGAGGAGGTCGGCTTTGGGAAAGCACTGTTACAATCTTGATAAACTAAGTCATAATTTTGCAAAGGTGGTTTCACTTGAACCCGGGAGGCAGAGGCTGCAGTGAGCCAAGATTGTGCCACTGCACTCCTGTCTGGGCAACAGAACGAGACTCCATCTCAAAAAAAAAAAAGTACGTAACAAGCACTTTATCTACATTTTGGCCACAGTGTTGTAAACCTTATAATAGTCTTTACAATAGTAGCTAAGGCAACAACAGGTTCTTAGCACTAACCACATCTTCACTTTGGCCTACAACAATATATTTCCTTATTTACCCAAATAGAAGTAGTTTCCCCTGAATTGTATTGTTAAGGTATGTCCCCGCAACTCCCCTCTCCAGATAACACAAAGGCTACAATCCCTAACAGAACCTTTACAGCACAAATCCAAGTATGTCCCTAGACTCCTGAGAGTTGCTTTTATGGACTATAAAACTAGCAACCTAGCTTTCCCCAAACATCTTTACTGCTATTAGTGAAAATATGCACTTATGACAGATGCACGCACACAAGCCTATTCCCGTCACCTTACAGAGCTAAGTCTACATCATGGAGACGTGAGCACACATTTCATAGCGCACATCGTTACACATCCCCCCAGGGGCTGACAGGCAGGGGCCTGGTTTTATCTTCGCTCCATCTCCTGCACTGTTAAGGGTCCCTTGGGTAGTATCTTCTTTGTGCTCAGGTTTGATATTTCTTACTCAGTCTTTATGATGTCTGACCGAAAGCTCAATGGCTGGAGATGTCCTCAAGGGTGCTAATGTTTTTATCTCTGTGTCCTAGCACCTTGCCCACTCTGCTCCCTCCAAATGTTGAGTGAATTAACTTGGTCTGAATTAACAAGAAACGTAAACCACTTGTGATAAAAGGTAATCTACTATCTCTTCCACACAAAATGTCAGTGTAAATCTGGATTCTGAACACAGACTGGATTGAACAAAGATTTCTTATCTGTATGGGAAGTAAAACTGAGTATGGTGTTTTGTACAAGGAACAAAGGGAACAGCTACACCTCTCCTACTGTAAACATCACTGAAAAAGTCTGTGTTTCTCTCCCTGGGGGGACACTGTAAACTCAGTAGCCAGCACTTGATACTGTTGCCAGAAGCAGGAACTGGAAGTCATCATTCTAAGTCACCTTTAATAAAGCAGAAAAGATGCAATATTGTCTTGGTAATGTCAGTTCCCAAACACCGACAACCTAAACTACATCTTCTGGCCCTAGGTGCTTATCGGCTGTACTGATGTGCTTCACATTTTATAATGTTGATAAAATGAGGGAAGGCCTGTGGCTCTCGAATTCTCATATCCGCTTAACTAATTCCAACCCACTATTGTAAGCAGCAACAACAGAGGAAGACAGTCTCTCAAGACTGAGCATTCATGTTTTACCCAGTTACAATGCTATTGTTCTCTGGGTGAATCAGTTTTAAAGTAAATACATTGATGGCTGGGTGGGTGGCTCAGGCCTGTAATCCCAGCACTTTGTGAGGCCAAGGTGGGTGGGTCACTTGAGGTCAGGAGTTGGAGACCAGCATGGCCAACAGAGTGAAACCCTGTCTCTACTATAAATACAAAAAAAAGTTAGCTTGGCATGGTGGCGCGGGCCTGTAATCCCAGCTACTTGGTGGAGGCTGAGGCAGGAGAATTGTTTGAACCCGGGAGGTGGAGGTTGCAGTGAGCCGAGATCGCAGCACTGCACTCAAGCCTGGGTGACAGAGCGAGACTCCGTCTCAAAAAAATTTTAAAAAGTCCATCTTCAATAGAGGCAATGTGGTGCATTAAAAAGAGGATGAGTCAAAACAGGCTGGGTTCAAATGCTGGTTTTATACTTTACCAACTCAATGATCTTGCCCAAAATACTTTCAGCATGTATTTCCTATCTTATAAAAGGAGATATGGGCTGGGCACGGTGGCTCACATCTGTAATCCCAGCACTTTGGGAGGCCGAGGCGGGCAGATCACCTGAGGTCAGGAGTTCGAGATCAGCCTGGCCAACATGGTGAAACCCCATCTCTACTAAAAATACAAAAATTAGCCAAACACAGTGGTGCACACCTGTAATCCCAGCTACTCGGGAGGCTGAGGCTAGAGAATCGCTTGAACCCGGGAGGCAGAGGTTGCAGTGAGCCGAGATCGCGCCAATGCACTCCAGACTGGGTGACAGAGCCAGACTCCATCTCAAAAAAATAAAAAAAGATATGAAGGAGGATTAATAAGATAAATGTACATAAAAGATTTCACACAGGCCCACATCATGAAATCCCAGATGTTAGTCATACATCCTCTGTCTAAGTCTTTGAATATTTGGGGTATGCAAAACAAAACAAAAAAGGAGATGCCTATTGAAGAAAAGGCATATTTCTTGACATGATGTTCAGGTCTTATGTGATTCTTCGCCATCTTACGCTAGCAAGTTGATGTCCTCATCTTTCCCCACAGCTCTACTCCAGCTGAACTGGGGTAGGCGTGCTCTCTAAGCTACTTAATATCTCCCACTTCCAGAAGTTTCTTCCTGCTGGTACCTCTGTCCCCGTCTCTCAGGACTCCATCTGCCATGACCCTTTCATGATTCCACTGAGAAGTTACTTTTCTTGTTTCCCCTTCCTTGAACATCGAAAGCATGGTGTGCCTCTTTACGACGGTTCTTTTACAACTTGGCACGGTGCTTTGCAATATAATCACTTGATGACAAGTTTCATTTTCTTCATTAGACTGCACACTCCTTGAAGTTTATACGGCTTTATTTTTTGCACAGAGTAGTTATTCAACATACACTGACTGAATATATTTTAAAACTTCAGGAAGTAATTAAATCAGCCAAAGTAAATTTAGTCTACTTTATGAACACATACATTTATAAAACGTACACTGTCTCCAGCCTCAGACAACTGCACTCGAGTCGCCCCCTTCCCGAGCCACTTTCTGGCTAATTGCCGAACATGTTTCCACTAGATCTGCCTCTCCAGCTGCCTGCGGCTGCAGCAGAGGCCGTGTGGAGAAGAGCCATGCAGACTGCATCTGTAAGGTCCTGCTCATGCGCATTCAGCTTCCCAACTGAGGACAGAGAGCACTCCTGGCAGCTACCAGGTAGGGCCCAGTTTCTAAACTCTGCCTTGATCCCCTGCCTTCCCATTGGAGGGGAAGCATCCTTACCTAAGCATACTACTTCTTCAATGACCAGTCTTCCTTCCCCAGTTCTCTTCCTTCCCCAGTTCTCTTCGTTCCCCACTTCTCTTCCTGGGGTTATGAGAAAAAACTCTTAACAGGCGCTGGCTAAAGGGAAGCCCAGGGTCCCCAAGGTCTATATCTCACCAGGGTCCCTCACACCAGTGCCAGTCAGAGTCAGCTGTGTTCATGTCCCCCAAGCTATCACTTGCTTGGTCTTTCTGCACCTCAGGGGGGATGGCTGGACTACCAATCCCAGTGGGTTGGGACATTTCTGCAAACTCCAGTCTCCCCAACTGCCCTTGTCCTGCCTTGTTAGTTCTCATTTTGAGTTTCAGATAACTTTTAGAGTCCCTGGTTCGTATTATAATACTTAATATTTTGTCCAATGTCTTTCTTCATCACATACATGCATATATATGTACATATCTACCTGAAAATACACACATGTATAATGACTTAATGCAAGATCATGTCTCTCAGAGTACCTATTTCCTAAATATGAATAGATGGTGTATCTATATATATATATATATATATATATATATATATATATATATATCAAATTACTATCTGTTTTGTATTTGTCACACTCAATCATCTATATTCATAAATAATAATATTTCTCTAGAGTTCTAGAATCAAAGTTAAAATATGGCATGAGGACCAGGCTCAGTGCCTCATGCCTGTAATCCCAGCACTTTGGGAGGCCAAGGTGGGCAGATCGTTTGAGCTCAGGAGTTTGAGACAAGCCTGGGCAACATGGAGAAACTCCATTTTTACCAAAAATACAAAAAATTAGCCGGGTATGGTGGCACACGCCTATAATCCCAGCTACTCAGCAGACTGAGTAGGAGGATTGCTTGAGCCTGGGAGGCAGAGGTTGCAATGAACCAAGATCACACCACTGCATTCCAACCTGGGCAACAGAGTGAGACCCTGCCTAAAACAAACAAACAAACAAACAAAAATCTGGCCTCTCAGCCTGGTGAGCACTGGTCTGATGTACTGACAACCATCTCCTAAACTTCTCTCTCCAACAACCATTATGTAACTTATTTACACATCGGAACTATAGCAAAAAACATTAATGACAAGTACAACATCTGACTATTCCATGAAGATGGCAGGACTGTTCCCAAAGCTTTCTGCTTACAACTTAAGGCCAAACCAAGGAGCCGTGGTTCTCCTGCACTAAAATGGTCTCAGCTTATTTCCAGTCACGCCACTTTACTAACAGACTGTAATCAACTACTGTAAACACGTGTGCTATACTTCATTCAGCAATGTCTTCACTATAACATGTTGAAAATCTGTTCCTGGATGCATAAAAATGACAAGCAGGAGACGTTATTTTCTATTCTAAGGGTCCAGAACAAAAGAATGTCCTTTCATTGTAACTAAGGAAGTATTCTACACAGACCAATGTAATCTTCTCACAATGTTTCCAGTTCCTTTGGGTATCTGGTGTTATTTTAGCTCTGAGTTATATATTAAGGTCACCTGCTTTAAAAAAAAAAATAAAGACAACACATGGCACTCAGTAGAGAAAGTGAAGTTTATTGCAGCATCTCCTTCGAGCCATCTTCCCTGCTTGTCTGTAGGGATTCCACTGCACTACCTCACCTATCTACTTACTCCTCTCATTGCATCGATCCTGTCATACCGGCAAACTTCTTTATGGCCAGGCCTTGTTGTCAGTGAGTTTCCTTAAAGATGAAGGTCTCTGCTACCTGAGCAGAAAAGCTCAAGCTCGGCTTGGTCCATGACACTCATATGTGGCGTGTCATGAGTTTACTTTTAAAGAACTGCCAGAAATATGAATAAACACACTTTTTTGAAACCTATGTTCAATTACAGCACTTCCAAGACACTGTAGGAAAAGCTAAAGTATAACACAGCATGCAAAGATGCATTTCTTTCTCCAAATCACATGTAATACATGTCTCTATACACAGATGCATACATCTATATGTACACTACTCAAAGTTTAAGAAATAGATGGTTGTTGACCAACTGTATGTTTTTAAAGAGTTTTCTAACAATTCTATTAGATATTATATAACTTTTAAAAATTTACTTTGAAAAGATTCTCATAAATCTTCCAGAGAAGGCTTAGAAGGCTGTCTTCAAACTCCAATTGTCTGAACTAAGTACAGAGAAGGCTGAGACGACAGCAGTTTCTAGCCCTGGCTGCACATCACAGTCACCTGGGGAGCTTTCAAAATGATTAAATAGCAAAATATCTGACACACAGTAGCTGATCAATACATGGAAATTTCTCTGTTCTCCCTTCCACTCTATATCCAATCTCATATTTCCCAAAATGCCTACAGAGCATACTCTGCCATGTCACTAGCACCTCACTCTGTAGCCTAAAGTTTCCTACAAATATCACCACATGTCCTCGCTTCTTTGCTCAGGCCCGATGAGTTGCCAGGGGTTTCCGCAACACCTATGTTATATTTTATGCCTGTTTCTTCCTCATGTTCTCTGTCACCTGGCATAATGGTCTTGAACTGTCTCCCCACTTTAGGCCCACAGTTTCCTCCCTGCATCCTGGAGGACCTCTCCACAGTGCAGGCATGATCTCATCTTTCCCATTGCCACCTCCTCCAAGGCCACCTACCAGCAGGGATCTCCCTGTCTCTGTACTTCTGTCTCCACGTTCCCCTTTCTGGGACACTATATTCCAGGCAAACAGAATCAGACAGAATGTGCGAAAGAGATGACTTCCCCCAATCTTGTCCTGTCCCTGTTTCTACATCAGCTTCCTGTTGATGCTTCCTCTTTCCCATCTCCTGTTCTCTCCACCAGCGGCATCCATCTCCATGTTAAGTGTTCGCTTCCCATGGCCCTTGTCACTTATGTGTACGTGGGATGCTTTACTATTTATAGGGAAGACCTGTGTTGGTGAAAACACAAGTCATGGTTCACTGTGGGATTTATTCCAGGGCTTGCCTTCTCTCTTGGTTATTTCTACATTTGAGGATTCTCTTCTTAAACTACATTACCCCAAACACCCAGTGGACAGCTACGACATTATTGTTTTGTTTCGATACGGTATAAATATAGTCATCTTCACAACTGAATATATCTCTTCCATAAAAATTCATGTAAGAGCAAAATATAATTTAAAAAGTCAAAGTTGGAAATGTCTAAATACCTGGCCGGGTGCGGTGACTCACGCCTGTAATCCCAGCACTTGGAGAGGCCGAGGAGGGCAGATCACTTGAGGTCAGGAGTTCTAGACCAGCCTGGCCAACATGGTGAAACCCCATCTCTACTAAAAATAAAAACATTAGCCGGCATGGTGGCAGAGGCCTGTAATCCCAGGTACAAGGAGACTGAGGCGGGAGAATAGCTTGAACCTGGGATAAGGAGGTTGCACTGAGCTGAGATTGTGTCACTGCACTTCAGCCTGGGCAACAGAGTGAAACTCTGTCTCTAAGTAAATTAGTTAATTAATTAATTAAATTTTTTAAAAAAGAAAATAAGTATCTAAATACCTAAAGGCAACACAACTTAAAAAAACCATCATTATTCACCAAACTAAAATTCACGTCTTCATGAGAAACAAGTGGTGTGCTATATGGTGGAGAAATTCATCCAGTAGACTGATTCCATGTTTTTGTATTTTCTGATAGCTGAAAATATTACATCCAGACAGAATCTCTGAGGCAGCGACCGCGTGTGGGAAGCCAGCCTATTTAACTTGAGATCAACCGACCTGCAGAGTATGCACATGGCTCTCTTGTAAAGAAGTGAAAAAAGGTATCAAAAAGCGCTGTCGTCAGCAGAAAGGGCCTTTCCAGCCAGCTGAAGCGCTGGCTGTTTTCAGCCACTTTCCTCTGCTGGGGAAAAGGCACATTAAAAAGACACAGCTGTCTATTCTAGTGTGCACATGCTTGGCAGCGTGGGTAGCACCTACTGATAAAAAGCACATGACGGTGATTTTAAAACAGGGCTTGTCCTGTCAGTCAAATTCGAGAGGCGGGACGTCCTCTCCGAGTGATTACCCTGGGGGCCCACAGCCTGGCGGCCTGCCAGGTCAATTACGGCAGGGCTGGGAGGACACATGAAGACAGATCGCCTTAATTCTAAACAGGAGCATCAGTGAGCATCAGTAAAATAGAAACCAGGGGACGTATTAACACAATGAATAATACCTTAAGGCTGTGGCTTTGGCTAGGGCTGCAAAATGTACTTATATTGAGCCTTTCTCCGTGTAAAGATTTTTTTTTTTTTTTTTTTTGAAATTAACGAGAATGAATGTATAGGAATGCTACTGCAAAATAACATTTGTATCTTTATTTCTGGAGAAAAACATTTCTCAAAGGAAAATTAGGATTCTGTAATTTTCATCTCATCTAGAAAATTAGACTCATGGGTAAATTAGCATTTGGAAACCTGGCCAATGATATTTCATAATTGTTCATGTCCCTGATATGTCAATTTGCCTTCCATTTTTCCTATACTAAGACTGATTTCAGTTTTAAATTTCCTTGTCATTTTTCTCCTCTCTATTGCACCTACAGCTTCTTTGTCTAAAGGAAAAAATATTAAGAGATCAGCAGCATCAGTTGGAGGATTTACATCATCGACTATCTGAATACCAGGGACACATTCTTTTGTTTTACAGTCAGATTCCAGGAGTCTCATGGAAATGCATTAAACATCAGACAAAAAATGCAGGCTGCTTGAATCACAGCTTAATTGTTTATGAACTAGATCCTGACAGTCCCCCAATAACAGAAGAAAATCCCTGTCAACATCTATGTAGAGAAAATACTGGGCTGCTGACACTGAATTTTGCAGCTATGTGAAATTTAATGCTGATTAGTAAATTCTCAAATTAAACAGTGAAAGATTATAAAGACACATGCAAAAGATGTAAAGTAAACCCAAAATATCAGAAATACTACTGTCATAATTTCCCACCTACCTAGTTATTTCTCAAAAAAAATAAAATTGTTGAGAATGTATTTTGTTTTTGTTTTGTTTTGAGACGGAGTCTCACTCTGTCGCCCAGGCTGGAGTGCAACGGCCTGATCTCAGCCCACTGCAACCTCCGCCTCCCAGGTTCAAGTGATTCTCCTACCTCAGCTTCCCGAGTAGCTGGGATTTCAGGCGCCCACCACCATGCCCAGCTAATTTTTGTATTTTTAGTAGAGACAGGGTTTCACAATGGTGGCCAAGCTACTCTCGAACTCCTAAACTCAGGTGATCCACCCACCTCGGCCTTCCAAAGTGCCGGGATTACAGGCGTGAACCACTGCACCCAGCTGAATTTATTTTATTTTTTATTTTTTGAGATAGAGTCTTGCTCTGTCACCCAGGCTGAAGAGCAGTGGTGTGATCTCGGCTCACTGTAATCTCTGCCTCGTGGGTTCAAGCAATTCTCCTGCCTCAGCCTCCTGAGCCACTACGCCTGGCTATGAATTTAAATAAATTCAAAGATCCCATTAATGTTTATTGCAACCCCAATAATATAGGTAGGCAGAATACAATCCTGGAAAAGGTACCCTAAAGTTGAAACAATATAAGTCAACTCAGTTTCCCCAAGTTAAAATTATAAGAGAATATTAACTGGCTGGGCATGGTGGCTCATGCCTGTAAGCCCAGCACTCTGGGAGGCTGAGGCAGGTGGATCACCTGAGGTCAGGAGTTCGAGACCAGCCTGGCCACCATGGTTAAACACTGTCTCTACTAAAAATATAAAAATTAGCTGGGCATGGTGGTGGGTGCCTATAATCCCAGCTACTCTGGAAGCTGAGGCACGAGATTCACTTGAACCCGGGAGGCAGAGGTTGCAGTGAGACAAGATCATGCCACTGTACTCCAGCCTGAGTGACACAGCAAGACTGTCTCAAAAAAAAAAAAAAAGAATATTAACTGAAACTTATCAAAGTATAGAAATTAAACACAATGTTTTATCTCTGTGTATTATTTGTATAGATAGATATTACATTAAAAATTCAAAATTACCAGAGTCAATTAGCCAGTGATGCCAGGCGCAGTGGCTCACACCTGTAATCCCAGCACTTTGGGAGGCCGAGGCGGGCGGATCACCTGAGGTCAGAAGTTCAAGATCAGCCTGACCAACATGGTTAAACCCTGTCTCTACCAAAAGTACAAAAAAATTAGCCGGGTGTGGTGGCAGGCACCTGTAATCCCAGCTACTCAGTAGGCTGAGGCAGGAGAATTGCTTGAATGTGAGAGGTGAAGGTTCTGTGAACCGAGAACACACCATTGCACTCCAGTGTGGGTGACAAGAGTGAAACTCCGTCTCAAAACAAAACAAAAACAAAAACAAAAACAAAAACCAGTAGTTTGCTAATAACAAGTCACTTAATAGTAAAACAAGGTAGTAATAAATCTATAAAATTAAAAATGAGAGACCTGGGCACGATGGCTCACACCTGATAATCCCAGCACTATGGAAGGCCAAGGCGTGCGGATCACCTGAGGTCAGGAGTTTGAGACCAGCCTGGCCAACATGGTGAAACCCCATTTCTACTAAAAATACAAAATTAGTCAAGCATGATGGCGGGCGCCTGTAATCCCAGCTACTCAAGAGGCTGAGACAGGAGAATCACTTCAACCCAGGAAGCAGAGGTTTCAGTGAGCCAAGATCGCGCCATTGCACTCCAGTCTGGGTGACAAGAGGAAAACTCTGGCTCAAAAAAAAAAAAAAAAAAAAAAAATTAAAAATGATACTAAAGACCCTAGAATTTCTGGACATATCTGTCCAAGTATCTGTCAAGTGTCATTCTCACTATATAGAAAGCAATCTCTAAAGTCATTTATGTCTATATGTCTAAACTTTTCACCATTTTTGGTCTTAATACTTTTAAATTACAATCCAAGTTAAAAGGGCAATGTAGGATTAGAATAGAAAGAGGTCTTCAGAAATCCTCACATCAATTTCACAACTCCCTGTACGATGGAGGCCTCTCTTCTCTGATTCTTCCTTAGGGTTTTTAAACACGGAGTCCCTCCTAGGTGCCAGAGGTTGTTCTGGGCTCGGGCAGTACAACAGAGAACAAAGCTGCCAAAACCCTTGCCATTGTGTGGGGAGACAGACACGAGGCTGAGTAAGTCACACAATCTGTTAGGATGGTGTTGAGTGTGTGGTGCATCATTTCATATAGGGTGATCAGGAAGGCCTCACGATAAGGTGACATTTCAGGAAGGCCTAAAAGTTGAGGCATGCATCATGCAGATAACTGGGGAGAGCTGTCCAGACAGGGAGGGCAAGGGCATGGGCACAGGGCTAGGGGCCAGCAAAGAGGCCAGCGAGAAGAAGGCCGTCCTAGGCTCAGGACTCTACTGCTGCTGGGATGGATGGCCCTGGGGAGTTCTTCCAGAAGAAATATAAGCTAATCACCCAAGGTGACTGTTGAATGAAAATCCCCAGGCCTCTCAATCTGGACTTCCGATTCAGTAGGTTTGAGGCCCAGGGATTAAGATTTCTTAGTTTGCAGCTGAGAGTGGCCCGAAGAGCATTCTCAGAAACACATTTCTGAATCCCTGATAGTTTGGCATCCCTGCTCTATTTGCATATTTTTGGTCAGCTGCCCTCTACAACAAGCAGCCATCATTCTGCAGCTGTTTAGCGTTAAACAACAGGAGAGAGATGATAAGAAGGAATGCCCAAAATATAAGAGTTAAAAACTAAGCCACTTAGTTTTTGTCTAGCAAGAGAGTCTGCTGAGCTTTGCTGATTTTTGCTGATTTTTACTGAGCTTTGCTGCCATTCAGCGACTGGCTAGTAACTGACAAACAGATGAATTCCATGAGTATGGGCGTCCTATGACTATCCTGGTCATTGATTTGACTAATGAATCCTGTGCCGTTGGGGCTGACTAAAATGCAAGGCTGGTGTGTTGGGTGAGTTTGTTAAGGTGACGGTCAAGTCAAGTATTGACCGCGGAAGTGATATTATAGATACCCAAGTTCTCAGGCTGCAGAAGGTAAGAGAACCCAGATGACAGGGATTATAGGTGCAAAGAAGTAGTCCAATGATTCTAAATATTTTCAGTTCAAGTGCTTCTTTTAGGGATATTACTTAGTATTTCATCTATTTTCCTTTGATGTCTAGATAGGTATTAAACATTGCAGCAATGAAAACCATTGGTATCAGGTGCATTCTCTCTACATTATTTTATTTAATCCTCAAAATAGCCCTGTGAGGTAACCACTGTATGGGTTAACCAAAGCCCAGAGATGTTACTTGCCCAAGAGTCACAGGGATATTAACAGGCAGAATTAAGACTCTAACCTATGTCTGATTAATCCAACACCCATGTCTTAACCACTAAAATATGCTGTTCCCTAAGAAACATGCTTGCCATAAATGTTTTACATACCACATTTCAACAATAGAGCTTACTACTGAGATGCTGGTTAACTATCAGAGACGGCGTGATAAATGAGGAACACTGGTTTTGGAGCAAAACAGATCTGGGGCTCAAATCATTTGACCACTAAACAGCAAGTGACTTAATAGGCCTGAGCCCCCGAACCTTCATTCATAAAGAGAATATGTCTCTCAGAAATTTAAGTGGGAAAATAAATGCAATGCATGGGGCACATAGCACATAGCATTGATACTAATTCCTTCCCTACTGACTTGGAAGCAAACACTGACAGTCACCTCCACCTCCACCCGGGGCACAGAGCACAGCACTCGCGAAAACCCCTTGACAGAGGGTTAGAGGGTCATCTTGGTTGGGCTTGGGCTTCTGCAGCGCAGAGCTCACTGCTCTGCCGAGTGCCCTAACCACTGATGGACACCTCCGGCCCCTCAGAGGGCTCTTCCTCCTACTGACCCAATGGTCGACTCCCCCCAGGACTGCTTCTCTGGGGCAACACTGAGCAAACTGACAGTCAGTTGGTGGTCCCTGGTCTTTCCTTCTCTAAACTAAACATGTCCACTTCAGTCAGAAATCCCTCTGATCACAATTTCCGAACAACACAGTATCCTAATTTTCCTCTGCTGGGAAAACTCTAGTTTTTCTGTGTCCTTTAATGCCAGGACCAGGGACAAAAATTCAGGACATATTAAGCCAAGAATATGATTGGACTATTACATAGGCTGATCTAGAAAACTCACCTTGATAACCCCAGACTTCTTGGCTAATCTTAGCGCCTTTGCCCAGAGCAGTCAAATCGGCAGAAAATTCCCTCCCACTTCTCCTCCCAGTTCCAACCCTCACAGCAGTTGCTCACATCTTTCCTCCTCCCTTTTTTTTTCCCTCCGAGGTCCTCCCTCAGCCTCTGTTTCATCTTCTCAAGAATTTCCTCTTCCCAGTCCAATCCCAAACCCAGGTAGCCTTTGTTCTAAATTTTTCTAAAGTGTGTTCTAAGTTCCTTGTCTCCCCAGTCAGCCAGTCAGCTCACCAAAACAAAAAGACCTTTCCCCAAACCAGCTCTCCTTATTAGGTAGAGGAGGAGAGAGTTCTATAATACCTGTAATTATTTGGACCTTGTCACACTTTAAGTGACTCAGCCTAAGACTGTTATTATACCTGTACTGGATACCACTGGCTGACACTGAGCTTGTGGTCAACCTGAGTCCCTGAGTCCTAGAGCTTTCATCATAACTCCTGCCCAGGCCAATAGATATCCTCAATCCTGTCATTGCATACAATCATGTTTTGGAAAGCGAAACAAACAAACAAAAAACATGGCAAGGGCTCAGGTGCAGGCCCAGCAAAGGGGCCAGTGAGAAGACAGCCATCCTAGGCCCCAGACTCTATGAAAGGTTTCTGACTACAAAACCTTTAATTTCATCCCCGGCGAGTCTAATTTTGGTTTAGCAAAACCAAAATTCTTGCAGCTTATTGCAATCATTTCATTTTTGATTCTGTTATCTCTTGCACTACTAGCTCTCCTTTTCGGATTTGTACCTTCTATGAATGTGGTATGACTTTATGAAGATCGTGGACAAAAATGTTGAGAAGAGGCCGGGGGCAGTGGCTCAAGCCTGTAATCCCAGCACTTTGGGAGGCCAAGACGGGCGGATCACGAGGTCAGGAGATCGAGACCATCCTGGCTAACACGGTGAAACCCCGTCTCTACTAAAACATACAAAAAACTAGCCGGGCGAGGTGGCGGGCGCCTGTAGTCCCAGCTACTCGGGAGGCTGAGGCAGGAGAATGGCATGAACCCAGGAGGCGGAGCTTGCAGTGAGCTGAGATCCGGCCACTGCACTCCAGCCTGGGCGACAGAGCGAGACTCCGTCTCAAAAAAAAAAAAAAAATATTGAGAAGAAACTGACCAAAGAAAACTTTTGTTATATTGATAAATACATAGATGCACATAAAATAGGCAGTACATAATGGATATATAACCATATAAGATGCTCATAAAATAACACAAACCTGAGGACAAACAGAGATGCCAGGTAATGTCACTACACTGAGTCTGTCTCTTGTACTCCCACACGAGCAAACCTGTGCTGCAAAATCATGTTATATAGAAACTGAGTGCTCACAGCACAGAATTAGAGATTCTAAGTTATGTGAGAGGGGCAGCCAGGAGAAAGGAATGTTTATGTTATTTAAGTGACAATGAAAGCAAATTATACAGCACAAGAGACTAGAAAAGCTTTATTTGACGTTGCACACTTTTAGTGAGCACAGAAGCAAAGTTGTAGGTATTAAAATTTCATCCATCTCAGTGTCATTTATTTCCTTTGCCTGATAATCAGTGATCTTGTATTTTTCTTTATCTTCTCACTTTCAATGTATGCACAGAATGTTCTCTCCTATGCGAGCTCACATTCATTTTATTTTTTATTTACTTTATTGTTTATTTATTTATTTTTTTGAGACAGAGTCTCGCTCTGTCACCCAGGCTGGAGAGCAGTGGCACAATCTCAACTCATGGCAACCTCTGCCTCCCGGGTTGAAGCGATTCTCCTGCCTCAGTCTCCTGAGTAGCTGGGATTACAGGCACGTGCCACCACGCCTGGATAATTTTTGTATTTTTAGTATAGACAGGGTTTCACCATGTTGGCCAGGGTGGGCTCCAACTCCTGACCTCAGGCGATCCACTCACCTCAGCCTCCCAAAGTGCTGGGATTACAGGCGTGAGCCACCGTGCCCGGTCTCAAGTTAATTTTAAAATCTGAATTGTCAGCCAGGCACAGTGGCTTATGCCTGCAATCCCAGCATTTTGGGAGTCAGAGGCGGGCGAATCACGAGGTCAGGAGTTGGAAACCAGCTTGGGCAACATGGTGAAACCTTGTCTCTACTAAAAATACAAAAAATTAGCTGGGCGTAGAGGTGGGAGCCAGTAATCCCAGCTACTCGGAAGGCTGAGGCAGGAGAATCACTTGAACGCGGGAGGTGGAGGTTGCAGTGAGCCGAGATCGTGCCTCTGTACTCCGGCCTGGGCGACGGAGTGAAATTCTGTCTCAAAAAATAAAAATAAATAAATAAATAAGTAATCTGAATTGTCCTGGTGTTCCATCCAGTATCAGGCTTAAGTTATCGAGAAGAGATACCAGTCTTGATTTCTGTGGACCGCTAGAATTACACAGAAATTTGCTCCACTTCCCAGAAAAGGCAGACAAAACATACCAGGATTTTAGGTGGTGCAAATAAGTTGCTTGCCAGAGCAGCCATGGCTGCATATAATTTGCCTAATTCCCGTAGGATATTTGGTTATTTAGGATTTTAAGCATGCTTGATACAGCGATCATATTAACCTTCCTTATATATGAGGAAAACATTTCAGGTTATAATTATGTTAATTGTATTCTAATAGAGAGAATTTTTAAAAAATTATATAACATTTATTACTCTAAGGAAATTAATGTCAGATGACACAAAAATAATTAAGTTTGAATTAATCACAGATCATATCACTTTGTTCTCTTCAACTTTTAAACATGTTTGATAATTATAACCTAACAAAGGAAAAATTAACAGAGAAAAGGAGTCTAAAAATTTTCTCCTCCGAATTGGTAATTGGGAGAACAAAAGATGTGGGCAATTAGCAAGTGAATATGGTGCTTCAAGACCGAAGAATTTAGGATATGTAACAGGTGACTTAGTTCAGGATTGTTATTAGAGGTCAGATGTTTCAATAGAATTTAAGAGTCTATACTGTTCATTCTATCAGTATACCTTGTATGGCACAAAAGAAGCAATGGTTATTTAGTTATCTTAATTTCTTAAGTTATAAGAGTTCAAGCCTGTAATCCCAGCACTTTGGGAGGCCGAGACGGGCAGATCACAAGGTCAGGAGATCGAGACCATCCTGGCTAACCCGGTGAAACCCCGTCTCTACTAAAAAATACAAAAAACTAGCCGGGCGAGGTGGCGGGCGCCTGTAGTCCCAGCTACTCGGGAGGCTGAGGCAGGAGAACGGTGTGAACCCGGGAGGCAGAGCTTGCAGTGAGCTGAGATCCGGCCACTGCACTCCAGCCTGGGCGACAGAGCGAGACTCCGTCTCAAAAAAAAAAAAGACTTAAATTTAAGCCAAAAGCAATTACCATGTAAAAGTGTACGCAGTTTTTTGTTTGTTTGTTTGAGACAGAGTCTTACTCTGCTGCCCAGGTTGGAGTGCAGTGGCATAATCTCAGCTCACTGCAACCTCTGTCTCCTGGGTTCAAGCGATTCTCCTGCCCCAGTCTCCCAAGTACCTGGGATTATAGGCGTGCGCCACCATGCGTAGCTAATTTTTGTATTTTTAGTAGAGACAGGGTTTTACCATGTTGGCCAGGCTGGTCTCGAACACTTGACCTCAAGTGATCCGCCTGTCTCGGCCTCCCAAAGTGCTGGGATTATAGGCATGAGCCACAGCACCAGGTCCGTAGGTAGTTTTGATCTTGTTATTTCGCCAAGGAAAATTTAGCTGTTTGAAACAAATTTTTTTTTTTTTTTTTTCTGAGACTGAGTTTCACTCTTATCACCCTGGTGCCATCTTGACTCACTGCAACCTGCCCCTCCCGGGTTCAAGCTATTCTTCAGGCTCAGCTTCCCAAATAGCTGGGATTACAGGCACATGCCACCACACCCGGCTAATTTTTATATTTTTAGTAGAGACAGGGTTTCACCATGCTGGCTAGGCTGGTCTCAAACTCCTGACCTCAGGTGATCCACCCTCCTTGGCCTCCCAAAGTGCTGGGATTACAGGCGTGAGCCACTGCGCCAGGCCCAAAACACACTATTTCTTACATTAACTTGATGTCCCCTTTCATCTAACAGAAGCAAAATACATGCCTAATTGAAAGACAGTCAATGTGTCAGCCTGAAACGACCACCACCAAACAACCAAGGCACTGATTAGGAAAACAGCACTTTTCCCTTGATTCTGACTTTTTTCTCACATACCTTTATTTGCATTATTCATAGCTTTTATCAGAGTTTTATTTCATTGGGTTAGTAATAAAACATTTTTCATTTGTTTCTACCAACGGGCTTGCTATTCTACTGTTGCTTAGTGCTTTGGGTGTCTCCATATGACAAATGCCAAACATATGCTAATCACAACATTCAACTGGTAGCATGTGCCGAATTTCCCAGATGCCAGATCCAGTCAGGAACTTTCTGGTTTAATGAGTCTTGCCTATTACGTTTCTGGTACACATCATTACAGAATTTTTCCCCATCTTCTTCCAAGAACTAGAATAAACCAGAAGAACAAAACAAACTACAACAAAACCATAATAAATCCTCTCTTCATTTATAATCTATATGTCACATATGAAATTAGTTACACTAGCAGCATTTACTGAGGGCATGGCAAGATTTACTAAGTCTTGTTTCTCATGTTACAGCCAAATTTTATCAAAGGTGAAAATAACAATATGTTACATCCGTATAGTTCTTTGTATCATTTATTTCAAAGGACTTTCAGAACTTTTACCTAATTGGGTATTTACAAAAACCCTTCGATTGAAGTAGGCAGGAATTCTTTCTCCCACTTAATAGAGAAGATAAATAAAGCCCAGATAAATTAAGCAGCACTCCCAATGTCACAGTTAGTTATCATTATTATTATTATTATTATTACTATTTTTTTTTTGAAAAGGAGTTTCACTCTTGTTGACCAGGCTGGAGTGCAATGGCGCAATCTCTGCTCACTGAAACCTCCACTTCCTGGGTTCAGGGGATTCTCCTGCCTCAGCCTCCCAAGTAGCTGGGACTATAGGCACGCACCACCACACTGGGCTAATTTTTGTATTTTTAGTAGAGACGGGGTTTCACCATGTTGGCCAGGGTGGGCTCAAACTCCTGACCTCAGGAGATCAATCCGCTTCGACCTCTCAAAGTGCTCCGATTAAGGCATGAGCCACCGTGCCTGGCCCACAGTTAGTTATTAGCAGGGTCAAGATTCAATCAGAAGTTGCCTTGAACCTCACATCCACTGGTCTCCCACCATTCCTCATTAGGCTGTGCCAAGGACACAAAGTCAGCAAGGATTGAGACACTATCAACCTCCCTCCTGGCACTGGAAGGTGGCCCCTAATTCCTCTCTGATAGTTTGTTGTTGTTGTTGTTGAGACGGAGTCTCGCTCTGTCGCCAGGCTAGAGTGCAGTGGCGCAATTTCAGCTCACTGCAACCTCCATCTCCCAGGTTCAAGTGATTCTCCTGCCTCAGCCTTCCAAGTAGCTGGGACTACAGGTGCACGCCACCACACCCAGATAATTTTTGTATTTTTAGTAGAGATGGCTTTCACCATGTTAGGCAGGATGATCTCAATCTCTTGACCTCATGATCCGCCTGCCTCAGCCTCCCAAAGTGCTGAAATTACAGGTGTGAGCCACCGTGCCTGGCCCTCTCTCTGATAGTTTATTTTAAACATTCAGAAAAATGTGAATGCATACTTATGTTTCTGTCTATATTCCCTGAGAGGAAATCATGCCTCAACATCAAACACAAACATCAGTCTTAAATCTGGACCCAGGAAGAGGAATTCTCCTAATTAAGCATATAATCCCATGTATCTCTCTAGAAACAAATGACATTCAAATAATGTTTCATTTCATTTGTAAATACTAGTTAGATGGATTGTAATACAAACCAAAGAGACATTAATACAATTGTCCATTTCCTTTGGAAGGATGGCTATCCTTTCTATTTAAGCTAAAAGACATTTTCATTTGAAAGCCATTTGAGCTTGAGCTGTAATGAGCTCAGGTGCAAATTTCTTGATGAACGAGCCTAATAATGACACAAAATTTCAAAAAGACCAAAAGCTATTTCATGGGTTATTTCCCCTGGCAATCATCTCAAGTTAAATAACGTGACATTTTAGAAATGGCACTGGGTAAATAACTCTCAGGTGCATTTCGCTGGTCCTCTCACTCCCCTCATCTTCCTACTGACTGAAGAACTTAAACTGTGTCCTCCACAGGAGGTGGGAATTCTTGGTCCTTTGAGATAAAGAGATTTCCCATGATATCATTCCATCTGAGGCTCTTATGGACTCAATCTTTCCCTCAAATTTATATGGTGAAATCCTGCCCCCCAAGGTGATGGTATTAGGAGGTGGGGCATTCGGAAGGTTATTAGGGCACAAGGGTAGAACCCTCATGAGTGGGATTGGAGATCCCAGAAGCTAGCTCTGCCTCCTTCCTCAGTGTGAGGCCACAACCAGAAGACCGCCATCTTCAACCCAGAAGAGGGCCCTCCTGGGAACCAGAACTGCAGACACCTGATTTCCAGCCCGACTTCCAGCCTCCAGCAGTGTGAGAAATACATTTCTGCTGTTTATAAGACGTCTATGGTAATTTATTATAGAAGCCCAAACTGACTAAAACACAGGTTTCTATGAAGTTTGTTTTGAGAAACAGAAAAATGCTTGGTAGTCCTGCTATTGGTTATCATTTCTCAGACATTATAAAAATTATGTCAACAGCACCCTTGACATGTTATCTCTGGACAAACTGATATGCTTCTAGAATTTTGAATTTATTTACTTAACTTCTGTTGTTAGCAATTAGTTTCTACACACGTTTGCAAAGATGGATAAAATCAGAGCCCTACCCTTGAGTGGGTAACAGCCTAGCAGGGGAGGTAGAAGGACAAAACTAATAGTAATAGAATGCAATAATTTTTTTTTATTTTTTATTTTTTTTTTTTTAACGAAGTCTTGCTCTGTCACCCAGGCTGAAGTGCAGTGGTGCAATCTCACCTCACTGCAGCCTCTGCCTCCCGGATTCAAGTGATTCTCCGGTCTTAGCATCCTGAGTAGCTGGGACTACAGGCGTGCGTCACCACACCCAGCTAATTTTTGTATTTTCAGTACAGACGAGGTTTCACCATGTTGCCCAGGCTGGTCTCGAACTCCTGCCCTCAGGTGATCGTCTGCCTCTCCTCCCAAAGTGCTGGGATTACAGGCGTGAGCCACTGCACCCAGCCAATAATGTCTTTAATAGGGGTTAATGTAAAACAAAAAGAAAAAGCCACACAGTGGATAATGAAGCTAAATTTGTCTTACCATTTGTCTGGTGTTTTATAGAGGTGGTAAAATTTCAGTTGGTGGTTCCTAATAATATCTTCGCAATAGAAAATAAAGATCTATGTGCAGGTAGGTTAAGGTTACTCCAGTGATCAAGGTAGTGTAAAGGATAAAATAAGAATGATAATAATAATGAATATGTAGCTAAAAGTCAAGGATTGTAAAATACCACAGTAACATCAGCCTTTAGGTGGAATGAAGCCTGTCTTGGGTAGGATTTCCTAGAAGCAGACCCTAAGTGAAAGTGACTTATTAGTAAGGGCTGTCCCAAGGGAGAAATAAATAGAGGGTCTGGGGGTTAGACAGGGAAAGGAAGGAAGCCCCCAACAAGGGTGTGTCATTAGGTAAATTCTTATGGAGGGTTATTTTGGCTCATTGCTACAAGAGAACTCTAGAGACACTTCTCAGAGTTGTCCTGTTTGGGAGATGGGCAGACAATGAGGGGTGGGAGAAGGAGGAGCTGGAGTAAACACCCCCATCCTTGTCAGTCATTGGTTAAAGACTGTCCTAGGGGTATGTAAGTCACTAGGCGAGGCTGGGCTCTACCTCTACTTGGTAAAGTTTCTGAGCAGTACAGCATCTGTTACAGGACCATTTCAGAGGAGTTGATTCTAGAGTCTATTTTATTAATATCTAAGCATATGTTAGGTTTTAAACAGAAAGCGTCAAGTCTCTGGTGGATGTGCAATAACATCACACCATATTTAAGTTCTTACAAAGATGAAGAAGGAAGATGTGGGTTTCCAGACATTTTCTGGAAACTAGAAACACTTCCCTGTGTGTCATGCTGTGACAGTGCCATGTCACGCAGCCCACTGGAGTGACGTGTGATGTGATGACATTGACTTCAGGTCCTGGTGAGAAGACTATTGCCAGGAGGCATCTGGCTGGCTGGTGGCTGCTCATATCCTACGCATACCCACCTGACAGATCTCTAGGATTGAAACTGAGAGGATGTATGTATGACTAAGCATAACAGCAAAGTCTCTTCTGTATGGAATTTCAAGACCCTTCTTACCATCTCTCTTAATGATCTAGTGATCTGACGCTTGTAATAGGCCTTCATGAATATTCCCCACTTCAAAGTAGTCTGTGAGACACACATACAGATGAGATTCTGTTAACAGGTCTGCCAGGTGAAACAGCCCATGTAGCTAATTTGATAGAGAATACACACTTGGGCATACAAATCACAAAACTATGTACTAATTCCACCAGGTATAAATCTCACTCACCAGACCAACGTCTGAAAACTACACCCAATTTCCAGTCTATAACAAGTTAAATGGAATTTAAGGCGGTTCGTTAAAGTGTTATAAATTTACAAAATAAGAGCTACAAAAGAATATCATAAACAAAGAATGAGAATGAATAACTGCGTTTCTCTATACAGTTATTCAGAGATTTCTTTTGTTCTTAGAGAATTGTTGTTCGTCTTCCTGATTATAAAGTCTTGTTGCAGAAAATTGGGCAAGTACTTCTTAGAAATTTTCCCTTTTCCTTTCTTTTGGATATGCCTTTTTATTGAGGTGCAACTATATGTAAAAACATACACAACTTCTAAGTACATGGTTGAGTTATTACAAAGCAAAGAAACCTGTGTAAGAACCACCCAGAAGATGGTTTGGTTTCTGTTGAGGGCAGAGTAAGTTCATATAGCAGCTCCAGTCTCGTCATTGTAACATGTATTTGTGAGCTACTTGAATAGATCATTTCTTCTCTTGTCCTCCACAATCCTTGAATATTTCATTTGTTTTGGAGATTGACAGATCAAGGTATTCATTCATTGACAATTATTAATCCCTACTATGTGCTCAGCAGTGTGTGATGATGGGACTAGGGGTCTAGTGGAAGACACAGGTAATATAGAAGCAAATATACAAAAGGTTCACTATAAAATATGAAATGCTATGGAGGAAATAAAAATGATACTGTGGTCAAAAATAACTAGGTATCCTACCTAGAAAAAATGGTGAGAGAAATAAATCAGAGATGAGATTTAGATAGAAACTTGAATAAAAAGAACCCCGCCATGAGAAGGGAGAAGGAAAACACATTCCAAACAAAGGGAACAATGTGAACAAAGTACACAAATCTGGCTTGTTGCACAAATGGAAAATCAGGCCACTAGGCGTTGGTGGCCATAGGCATGAGTTGGAGAACAAAGACAGAGACCAGGCCAGGAAGGTTATGCTGGCCAGGAGAGTGACTTAAAGTCCTAAGTGCAATGTAGGGGGAAGAAAGGGGGTTTTACCAGGAAAGTGAAGGGACCGATCTATGTTTTAATAAGAGTACCTTGAACACTGTATCAATGGGTGTCAAGAGAGAAAGCAAGTTGCCGGCGGGTTATCACAATGGCAATGGAAGATGGACTCTGGAGGTATATCAACCATTTTTGTGGATGGATTGGATGTGGAAGTGTGGGAGGCGCAGAATCAAAATCCATCATGTGTTTTTACTTCGACAATTATGTGGAATGAGGTGTCATTCACTGAGATGGAGAAAATTCATGGAGAAGTAAGTTCCCATGAAAAAAAGCAAGAGTTTAGTTTTGAACATATTACATTTCAGATGTTTGAGAGACATCCGCGTGTAGTTGTCAGGTAAGTAATTTGGATAAATGAGATGGGAGTGCTGAGAGGAGAGCCGAGCTGGAGATATAAATTTGGGAGTCATTAGCATATAGATGGTTTCTAAAGCCATGGGAATATAACGCAAGGAGAAGACAGAGACGATGTGGGGCCGAGCTCTGAGGACCTTCAACCTTCAGAAGTTGTTCAGGTTCAAGCCAGAAAAGGCTCAAAACACTAAGCAGAAAGAATCATAGATGTAGGAGGAAAACCAGGTCTCAGAAGCCAAGAAAGCAGAGTTTCAAGCGGAGGGGATGGTCCACAGTGCCCAGTGCTGCAGAGAGGCTGTGTAAGAACAAACAAGAGGAGCTTGGGATTGGCCAAAGCTGTTGGTGGTGCTGTCTCAGGGGAGGAAAGATTAAATGGGAAGGGAAAATGGGGCAAGAAGTGAAGTGAGTGGGGTCCAGGTAAGTTCTTTAAGAGGCAGATGCTCTTAAAACCTGATGTGCATTGGGGAAATGAGAGAAGATGATAAAGGAGAGACCAGTCAAAGGAACAACCTCTTTGATGAGGCAGAGGTGGGTGTCCAGCACAAGTGGAGGCCTTCGCATCTAAGAGGAGAAAGGATGCTTTTTCTCAAGAAACAGAAGAGAAGAAAGTGAGTGCTCTTGGTGTCATCTTCTTAAATCTCAGGAACACATAAGGCAAAGTGAGCAGCCAGAAAGAAAGAGGCAGGGGAGGGTGGGAGGAGTGAGAAGTCTTAGTAGAAGCAAGGAATAGGTATATAGTCGCGCTGTAGAGAGTGGGAGCTCATACCTCAGGAATCAGCCATCTGCTGATGTGAACGTACAGTGTCCTCGGTTTACCCAAATGTTTACTATCAAAAAAACCCAAACACAAACAAACAAAAAAACACCCTAAAGCTTCAAAGGAAAGAAAACAAAACACAGACCACCAAAGTCATTTAAAGCTATGCATTTGCTCAGGAAGTGCAATAAAAAGCATGTGGGTAACTGGGCGTGGTGGTAGTCACCTGTAATCTCAGCTACTCAGAAGGCTGAGGCAGGAGAATCTCTTGAACTTGGAGGCAGAGGTTGCAGTTAGACGAGACTGCATCATTGCACTCCAGTCTGGGGGACATAGCAAGACTCCATCTCAAAAAAATAATAATAATAAATAATAATAAAGTAAAAGTGAGTGGGGAAAAGGCAGCTGAAAGAACATGAGTGAAATGATGAACTCTGGAATATCAGGTGGATAAAGACAGGAGTCATGGCAGGAGGGCTGGGGAAGGCGAGAAAGTAGCCAGGGAGTCCCATGGAGGTGAACAGAGCAAAGGCTCTGCAAGCACCGCAGCTGTTGCTAGAGACGAGAATGCTTCACTTTGTTATTCTGGAGGTGAAGTAACATCTAATTCGACTCTGTTATCCTGAGAGTGTTCGATGAGAATAGAGTAGAAGAAAATGTCATTGACGATGAGTAGATCAATGAATGAAGATACAGGATACTGAAGGGACTATTCATATAAATAATGAATTGCCAAGAAAATGGACGGAATGGCCAGGTGTGGTGGCTCACGCCTGTAATCCCAGCACTTTGGGAGGCCGAGGCAGGCAGATCACCTGAGGTCGGGAGTTCATGACCAGCCTGAAAAACATGGAGAAACCCCATTTCTACAAAAAATACAAAATTAGCTGGGCGTGGAGGTAATGCCTGTAATTCCAGCTACTCGGGAGGCTGAGGTAGAAGAATCACTTGAACCTGGAAGGCAGAGGTTGCAGTGAGCTGAGATCGCCCCATTGCACTCCAGCCTGGGCAACAAGAGCGAAACTCCATCTCTAAATAAATAAATAAATAAGAAAAGAAAACAGAATTTGGAGAACTGGGGGTGGGGACAGGAGAGATAAACATCCTCAGTGAGTTGTGGGGGCAGGAGGTTAACAGATTACAGCAGCAACATGGGGTGGGGGGAGCACAGCAGAGCCCAATGGCATGAAGATTAGGGGCTTTTACGAGAGCGATGGGAATGGCAGCTTGGCTGGTGTTGATGAGAAAGCATCTTATGGCCTTGCCGAAGCCATGCATACCTTGGGACGGCCTGCAGAGAAGGCGAGAGACCCAGCTAAGGCCAGGTCAACACAGCAATGTTCTAAAATGAGACTGAGGATTTAACAATGGAGTTTGTGATTGTAGGAAAAATTCCAAAAGCAGAATGTATCAACTATCAAGAAAAATGATGAAATATAAATATTTGGGGGGCTTTATAAAAAGGAGGAATTCTGTGCTACACCTACTATATATCTAACTCAAAAGTCACTTATTCAGTTACTTTTCTAAGCAATGGACTATGCTTCTAACAGACTTTTCAGCCGTATGCAACAAAAAACCAAGTAGGAAGGGCCCATAGGTTGGTGCACAGGTCAGCATGTGATACCCCAATGCAAACACATGGTAAATAACTGGCAAAAGTCAGTAACGGCTATAGATATTTATATATGGAGGGATTTATACAAAGAGGAATATATATAAGGAGGAATTTAAAATCATGTCTAGAGTAATATAATAGATGTTAACAATCATGATGATAGTATTTTGAAGTATATTAAACAAAATTAATTCATTTCTAACCCAACTAGTAAAATATTCTTTAAACCAAGATTTCACCAGGATGCCAAATTTAAAAGTTAAAAAAATCCCAGCTTTTTGAGTAACGAGCAATTTCAGTCATCAATAAAATTAATGAAAATGAGAGAGCAAATTACACTAATCCATTGGGTAAAGAAAAATGTTAAACATTACCCAAATAGAAGCTTTCTTTTCTATTGCTTTTCATCAGTAATAGGTATCAACTACCTTTAACAAAAACACTGTTGCTGAGATAACTCACCCTCTTGACTTTTAAATATACTCAAGATATGTCATTTTTCAATAAATGATGTCAGCATTACACTGTGTGAAAAAATACAAAAAAAATAAAAAATTTAAGTTTCATCTATAAATATTCTTCCATTGACACTTCATAATTAAAGTTTCTAAAGGATTAATTCAAGGCTGGGGGTGGTGGCTCGCGTCTATAATCCCAGCACTTTGGGAGGCTGAGGCGGGTGGATCACCTGAGGTCAAAAGCTCGAGACTAGCCTGACCAACATGACGAAACCCAGTCTCTACTAAAAATACAAAAATTAGCTGGGCATGGTGGTGGATGCCTATAATCCCAGCTACTTGGTAAGGTGAGGCAGGAGAATCGCTTGAACTTGGGAGGCGGAGGTTGTGGTGAGCCGAGATGGCACCATTGCACTCCAGCCTGGGCAACAAGAGCGAAACTCCATCTCAAAAAAAAAAAAAAAGTGAGGAAACGTTGGAGAACATAACTTGATTGAGTGAGAAGGAAATGGCAGCTTAGAGCGGACCCTAAAAGCAGGGAGGCGGCTCGCTGGGCCTGATCTACTGCCTGCAGAAACAGGCAATACATGCGTGATGTGTGAAGCCTCTAAGTTTGTCGTTGTCATGCAGAAACAGGCAAGTAATACATAATCTAACCTGGAAAAAATCTCAAGCCCATTGCACAAGAAGTTATTTACCATTGTAAACTCTCTGCAAAATGTCTTGGAAACCCAAGTTGAGAACAGCTTTGATCAGAGGTAACTGAAGGTGGGCAGAGGAAACCAAGCAGTAACTATTTAGCTTTTCTTTCTCTCTCTCTCTCTTTCTCTCTCTGTGTGTGTGTGTGTGTGTGTGTGTGTGTTTCAGTTTGGCAGACGCCTTTTTTTTTTCCCCGTCTAGTGCATCACGTTGAAACTGTAGCTTATGCCGGGCGCAGTGGCTCATACCTGTAATCCCAGTACTTTGGGGGGCCAAGGCGGGCAGATCACGAAATCAGGAGATCGAGATCATCCTAGCCAACACAGTGAAACCCCATCTCTACTAAAACTACAAAAATTACCCAGATGTGGTGGTGCACACCTGTAGTCCCAGCTACTCAGGAGACTGAGGCAGGAGAATTGCTTGAACCCTGGAAGCGGAGGTTGCTGTAAGCCGAGATCGCACCACTGCACTCCAGCCTGGGCGACAGAGCGAGACTCCATCTCAAAAAAAAAAAAAAAAAAAAAAAGGAAACTGTAACTTAGAAAAGGAGAATGCATGTGATTATTACCAGGAATTGCATTTGTGAGGGAACCTGAGGACTCGAGCCAGCCCAGCAGAGGGCAAGGCAGCACAGGGCATGAGTCATTTTCCTGGTCCTACCTTCATAGGATATTAGACAAAGGAAACTGAGCACCTGCTCCATTTGATGAAATAAAGCAGATAAAAGACAATACATTTAAACAATTAGATTTGTATCTTTTATATCCAAGCAATGTTGTACAGAAAAGCACCAACTCCACCTTATGACAAGTGTGTTACTGCTCATACTCAGGAAAAACCCTGATGTTGCCAGCACGGGAGCCAGGACAACAGAAAGCTGAATAATTCCTTTGCCCAATGTGAACGCCTCCAATAAGGCTCCAGTTTGGAAGACTTCTGAAGGCCTTTCAAATTTATAATAAACACTGTGAATTGCCACACTTAATCCCCTGTGTTCTGGCTGGGCCAACTGTTATAAGGCATCACCCCACAGTCATTGCTGCTTGGTAGTCGAACAAAGATGCTGGGGTCAGAGGCCAGAGTCCTTCCTCGTGCCAACAGCTTCCCTGGGCCTGGCCCCAACACCATCGCCCCCAGGGCACTTTGCTGTGGCCTCACTGGGTGTGCCCACGTGGTCTTGCCCTGAACCCCAGTCTGTAATCTCCTCAGCACCAGCTGTTTAGGCGTTGACCATAAAAGGCACTGAACGATGGTGCTGGGTTTTTCTGTTGTTGTTTTTTTGTTTTGAGATGGAGTCTTGCTCTGTCTCCTAGGCGGGAACGCAGTGGCATGATCTCGGCTCACTGCAACCTCCACCTCCCAGGTTCAAGCAATTCTCATGCCTTAGCCTCCCAAGTAGCTGGGATTATAGGCACCCGCCATCACACTCAGCTAATTTTTGTATTTTTAGTAGAGATGAGGTTTCACCATGTTGGCCAGGCTGGTCTTGAATTCCTGACCTCAAGTGATCCGCCTGCCTCAGCCTCCCAAAGTGCTGGGATTACAGGCATGAGCCACCGTGTTCAGCCGATGGTGCTGTTTAACAACAGTATCTGTCCTTGACAATATAGGGCTTCTTCTGACCACCTTAAAGTTGCTACTGCATCAGGCTTTACCAAATTCTTCCCTTGTTACATGAGTTTCAACTCAAGAGGTAATGTGGAATCAGATCGTGGGGGAAGCTTCAAGAGCAGCAAAGTTTGTAATTTTTGCCCAGTTACCCTACAAGAAAATAAAGTGTTGACTCTTGGGCATAATCACCACAGTGAGAACCCATATGTTAATATGGGATATGTTAATATCCACAAGCAAGCATCTATATCTCTCCTTTTAAATATACTCCTTAGATGGCTGCTCCTTATGACAAAGGTTTTATTTGGTGATTTGAGGACAAAAAAAAAAATCACTCTTCTTTATGGTGACTACTATGCCATCATCTTTACTAACAAGGGTATTATCAGGAATCTCCAAGAAAGAATGTGGCATTTATGTTACAGCCTTCGTTTCTTCAAACTATTCTGGATTCCCTGTATTATTTTACATATTTTCACTGACTTTTAAGCAAAGGCTTTAATTTTTCTTTTTCTTTTTATTTATTTATTTATTTTTTTGTGATGGAATTTCGCTCTTCTAGCCCAGGCTGGAGTGCAATGGCGCCATCTCAGCTCACTACAACCTCTGCCTCCCGGATTCAAGTGATTCTCCTGCCTCAGCCTCCCGAGTAGCTGGGATTACAGGCGTGCGCCACCACACCCATTTAATTTTGTATTTTTAGTAGAGACGGGGTTTCTCCATGTTTTTCAGGCTGGTCTTGAACTCCCGACCTCAGGTGATCTGCCTGCCTCAGCCTCCCAAAGTGCTGGGATTACAGACATGAGCCACCATGCCCAGAAATTTTCTACTTTATTATTATTATTATAATTTCTGAGATGGAGTCTCATTCTATCACTCAGGCTGGAGTGCAGTGGAGCGATCTTAGCCCATGGCAGTCTCTGCCTCCCAGGCTCAAGCGATTCTTCTGCCTCAGCCTCCTCTGTAGCTGGGACCACAGGTACGTGCCACATGCCCAGCTAATTTTTGTATTTTTGGAAGAGATGGAGTTTTGCCATGTTGCCCAGGCTGGTCTCAAGTTCCCGAGCTCAAGTGATCCGCCCACCTCAGCCTTCCAAAGTGCTAGGATTACAGGCATGAGCCACCGAGCCCAGCCAACGTTTCTACTTTAAAAAGGCAATTGGTGAAACCCCGTCTCTACTAAAAAATACAACAAATTAGCCGGGCGTGGTGGCGGGCGCCTGTAGTCCCAGCTACTTGGGAGGCTGAGGCAGGAGAATGACGTGAACCCGGGAGGCAGAGCTTGCAGTGAGCCAAGATCATGCCACTGCACTGCTGCCTGGGTGACAGAGCGAGACCCCGACTCATAAAAAAAAAAAAAAAAAAAAGGCAATTGGTAAGTTATATGAACATTTTGAAACTCGAACATTTTTGTGTTACCAGGAAACTCACTATAGAGAGAATGAAAACTACTACTATCTGTAAATAATACATAATACAGACTGCTACAGGCCTTTAAGCTGATTTATAGGTAAAATATTTGTTCTATCAAAACCTTAAAAACCACATGGACACACACACAGCCTTCCCCAGCCCCTGCCGCCCCATCACACGGCCTTCCCCAGCCCCTGCCGCCCCATCACACGGCCTTCCCCAGCCCCTGCCGCCCCATCACACGGCCTTCCCCAGCCCCTACCATCCCATTTGTGGATGTAACTGACATGTAGGAAGACAGCCCATAGTTATCCTGTGGGTTCATCTTGTCCCTGGAATTGTGTTACATAAAGAAACCAAGAAGCATTTCTCTAAGAAAGCTACCGGTCACTTGTGAAAAGCCCCAACTCATCCCAGCTGAGGCATTTATCTCGTTGGAATCACTGGTAAAAGGGAAAGCCTTGTCTCTTAAAGACTTTTAGTTATAGAGGCTACATAAAAAGTAATGGCCGCCACAAAGCTTAAACAGATAAACTATCCATTGTGTGTCTTCTCCTATACATTAGTCATTACTTTTAAAAACATCTCCACCTGTACCTCAGCCTCTTATTCCTTCCCAATATTCCTTACCAATAAGCCACACATATCCTAATGGTATTTTGTTGATGCAGACAGAAATTAAATAGGTGGCTAATTCTTCTTCACATACGAGAAAGGAAAGTTATGGAATGGAAACGATGTCTCTAAGGACCTAAATTTTTCAAACTAGTGTGACCTAATCTGTGACCATGGCTAAATTCTCTTGTCTCATCTGTCTTCCATATAAAATGAGTTGTCTAACAAACAGCAAGCTCAATTAACATCTGAAACCATTATTATTAAACTTTTTCTATTTGTATGTATTTCATTCTCAGTTAATATGATGACAGAAGGGGATAAACATAACTTATCAATGACATTAACAATGTCTTCTTTCCCCTACTATATTCGTTATTAAAGAGGTTATAATTACGTTTCAAAGATAGCATTTCATTAAAGTGATTTCATTCAGATACAATTATTCTTTGCATATAAGTGCAATTAAAACCTTAGAAGGTTTTATTTGACTATGTTAGCTTCATAAGTAGAAATAATACACATACTATACAGTTAGGTTAAAGATCAGCCTAACAATATATTCATGATTAGTTCAAAAGAGCAGACATCAATTACCTATAAGTTTATAATTGTTAACACATAACAATTACAAATCAGAAACAGAGTCATCAAAGTCACGTCATAATCAATGTCCAGAAGGTCAAAGACACGCAGAGGCCAAATGCATCTTCTAAGTGTTGCCTGGGTCAATGTCTTCTATTTTACAAATGTAAACATGAAGAAATCAAGTAACTTTTAACACACGTCAGAAATGAAGTGATTTTTAATACACCCCATATAGTAAAAACATAAATTTGAACTAATGTCATAACACTTTTCTGGTGTCATTTTCATTAAAATGCACTACCCTAATCATGTTTACAATTGATATTTCTCTGAAGTATAAATTACAGATCGTATTGATACATTCACAAAAAGTGGCAAAAATATCCATTGCCAACATATATTCATTCAAGTCAATCAGTGTATACTTACTGAGTGTCTTCTGTTTTCCAGAAACTTTACTAAGATGGAAAAGAGGCTTTCAATTAAAGCCCAGAGACAGAGAGAGAGGCAAAAAACAAAAACAACAACAACAAAAAAAAAACCCAGATCATTATAAAACATCAAAATCTGTGAAGTTATAAAGATGCCCACTGGGTATGAGGGTGATAACAGAGATCATTTCCAGGTAATAGAAAAGACTTTATAAAAGGGTCATGTCTAAGTTGAGCCTTAACTGAGGAGCATTTGACCAGATGGGACTGAAGAAGGAAACACGATTCGCAGCCTAGGCGATCAAAGGAGCATGGGCGACGGGGAGAAACCCATGGAGTGTGTCCAAATACAGTCAGTCCGGTGTGAGATGCTGTAGTCCCAAGTGCATGGAGTGATGGAGACAAAGCTGAGGCCTCCAGGTTGTGGAGAGCCTTAAGTATTAAGGGACTTGGGCTTTATTCTTTGGGCAATGATAGTTACTAAACAGTTTCAAGCACAAGAATGCCATGGTCATATTTTTCATTGTATAAGGACATTTTTATAGCACTGGAGTAGATATTTAAGAGAAAGACTGAGCGAAAGAAAAAAAGCCAATGGCTATCTAGTTTGTAAAAAAAAATAATCTAGTGAGATGCAGAGCAAGACGGCAGAATAGAAGGCGCCACTGTTCGTCTCCTGACCCCGTAAGGACACCAAGTGAACAACTAATCTACGAAGGAAAAACACCTTCTTAAGAACCAAAAATCAGGTGAGCACTCATGGTACTTGAGTTTAACTTCATATCCCTGAAAGAGGCACTGAAGTGATTAAAAAACAAACAAACAAACAAACCCGTCCTGAATCTGCTGACACCACGCCTCCCTTGCTGGGGGCGGAGAGCATCCCTGGGCACTAGGGGAGAGACAACACAGCGATTGTGAGGCATTAAACTCAGTGTTGTCGTGTTAGAGCAGAAAGGAAAACCAGACCAAACCCAGCTGAAGCCGGCCCATGCCAGGGGGAATGCAGATTCCTGTGGTCAGAACTTGAGTGCCTGCAAACCTTCCACAGAGCGGGCTACAGCCCTCTGTGTCTCCAGGTCAGTGTGAAAGGCAGTCTAGCCTGTAAGGACTACAACTACTAGAACTAAGTCCTAGAGCTGAACTAGGCCCACAGACAGTGGACTGGGGTAGAAGGGCACATGACATACTGAGACACCAGCTGGGACAGACAAGGGAGTACTGGCATCGCTCCTCCCCTAACCCTAGGCTGCACAGTTCCCAGCTCCAAAACAGACCCCTTCCTGCCACCGGAGGAGAGGAAAGGGAGGAGTAGGGAGGACTTTGTTTTGTATCTTGGATAGTAGCTTAGCCACAGCAGGACAGGGCACCAGACAGAGTTGTGAGGCCTCTGTTCCAGGCCCCAGCTACCAGACAACATCTCTAGACACACTCTGGCCCGCAAGAGAACCCACTGCCTTGAAAGAAAGGAGCTGGTGCCAGCAGCATTCATCACCTGTTAACTGATGAGCCCTTGGGCCATGAATAACCAGCAGCAATACCCAGGTACCACGTCGAGGACCTTGGGTGAGCCCCTGGGACATGCTGGCTTCAGGTACCAGCACAGCTACCGGGGTCCAGAATGCCAAGTGTGCTCTTGGGATCCCCGATTCCAGGACCTGACCCTTGGGAAGTCCACTGTCCTGAAGGGTGAGTCCCCGACCAGGTGACATTCACTACAAGCTGACTTAAGAGCCTTGGGGCCTTAAGGGAACATCGGGGCTAGTCCGACAGTACTCCTCATGGTCTGGGGTAGTGGTGACTACAGGGTGAGGCTCCTCTGCCTTTGGAAAGGGGAGAGAAAACTGGGAAGGATTGTATTTTGTGTTTTGAGTGTCGGCTCAGCAGCAATACCAGGTAGGTGTCTAAGACTTTTGACTCTAACTCCTGACTCCCAGATGGCACCTCTGGACCTACCCAGAGTCTGGCAGACTTCACTGCCCTGAAGGGGAAAAAACAGGCCTGGCTGGCTTTATCACCTACTGATTATAGAGCCCCGGGGCCTTGAGCGAACATAGGCAGTAGCCAGGGAGTGGTCACAGCAGGACTTGGGTGAGACTCAGTCCTTTGTTGGCTTCATGTTTGACTCAACAAAGTCACAGTGGTGGTGGCCACAGGGGTGCTTGTGTCACTCCACCTCAAGCTTTAGGTGGCTCAGAACAGAAAGAGAGAGACTCTTTGTTTAAGAGAAAGCAGGAGAAGAGAACAAGACACTCTGCCTGGTAATCCAGAGAATTATCACAGATCTTGTCCAAGACCATCAAAGCAGTACCTCCATGAGTCTGCAAGAACCACAGCATTTACTGGGCTTGGGGTTCCCCCTAAAGAGATACAGTTTAGATCATAATACCCAAGTCCTGTCAAATATCTGGAAAGCCTTCCTGAGTAAGATGGCTACAAATAAGCCCAGACAGTGAAGACTACAATAAGTACCCAACTCTTCAATGCCCAGACACCAAAGAACATCTACTAGCATCAACACCATCCAGGAAAACACGACTTCATCAAATGAACTAAATAAGGCACCAAGGACCAATACTGGATAAATAGAGCTACGTGACCTTTCAGACAGAGAATTCAAAATATTTGTGCTGAGAAAACACAAAGAAATTCATGATAACACAGAGAAGGAACTCATAATCCTATCAGATACATTTAACAAAGAGTGAAATAATTAAAAAGAATCAAGCAGAAATTCTGGAGCTGAAAAACAACTGGCATACTGAAGAATGTATCAGCGTCCTTTAATCCTGAATTGATCAAGCAGAAGAAAGAATTAGTAAGCTTGAATACAGGCTATTTGAAAATATAGACTCTGAGGAGACAAAAAACAAACAAACAAATGAAAACAATAAATTATGCCTTGCCTACAGGATCTATAAAATAGCCCTAAAAGGGAAAATCTAAGAGTAATTGGGCCAGGTGCGGTGGCTCATGCCTCTAATCCCAGCACTTTTGGTAGGCCGAGGTAGGTGGTTCACAAAGTCAGGAGATTGAGACCATCCTGGCCAACATGGTGAAACTCTGTCTCTACAAAAAATACAAAAATTAGCCAGGTGTGGTGGCAGGCACCTGTAATCTCAGCTACTTGGGAGCTGAGGCAGGATAACTGCTAGAACCAGGGAGACAGAGACTGCAGTGAGCCAAGATCGTGCCACTGCACTCTAGCCTGGCAACAGAGCGAGACTCCATCTAAACAAAAAAAAAAAAAAAAAGAAAAAAAAAAGAGTAATTGGCCTATTGGCCTTATAAAGAACAAGATAGGGGTAGAAAATGTATTCAAAGGGATAATAACAAAGAATTTCCCAAACCTAGAGAAAGATATCAATATACAACTACAAGAAGGTTATAGAATACCAAGAAGATTTAATGCAAAGAAAACTACCTCAAGGCATTTAATAATCAAACTCCCAAAGCTCAAGGATAAATAAAGGATCCTAAAAGCAGCAAAAGAAAAGAAACAAATAACATACAATGGAGCTCCAAAACATCTGGCAGCAGACTTCTCAGTGAAAACCTTACAGGCTAGGAGAGAATGGCATGACATATTTAAAGTGCTGAAGGAAAAAAAGTTTTATCCTGTAAAAGTATATCTGTCAAAAATATCCTTTAAACATGAAGGAGAAATAAAGACTTTCCCAGACAAACAAAAGCTGGAGAATTTCACCAGCAGCAGACCTGTCCTACAGGAAATACTAAAAGGAGTACTTCAATCAGAAAAAAAAAAAAAAAAAAAAGAACATTGATGAGCAATAATCACCTGAAGATATAAAACTCACTGGTAATAGTAAGTACACAGAAAAACCTAGAACATTATAACAGTGTAACTGTGGTGTGTAAACTACTCTTACCCTAAGTAAAAAGACTAAACAATGAACTAATCAAAAATAATAACTAAAACAACTTTTCAAGGCATAGTGAGTACAATAAGATATAAATAGACACAATAAAAAGTTAAAATGCCAAGGGATAAAGTTAAGGTATAGAGTTTTTATTAGTTTTCTTTTTGTCTGTTTGTTTATGCAATTGGCGTTAACTTGTTATGAGGTTAAAATGATAATATCAAACCAAAAAAACACACAATGGAGACACAAAAAATAAAAACCAATAAACTAAATCATATCACCAGAGAAAACTGCCTTCACTAGAGGAAGATAGGAAGAAAAGAAAGGAAGAGAAGACAACAAAACAACCAGAAAACAAATAACAAAATGGCAGGAGTAAGTCCTTAGTTATAAATAATAACATTGGCTGGGCACGGTGGCTCACGCCTATAATCCCAGCACTTTGTGAGGCTGAGGTGGGCGGGTCACCTGCCCGGGAGGTCAGGAATTGGAGGCCAGCCTGGCGAACATGGTGAAACCTCATCAGTATTAAAAATACAAAAATTAGCCAGGCGTGGTGGTGTGTGCCTGTAATCCCAGCTACTTGAAAGGCTGCGGCAAGAGAATTGCTTGAACCTGAAAGACAGAGGTTGCAGTGAGCTGAGATTGCAACATCGCACTCCAGTCTGGGTGACAAGAGTGAAACTCAGTCTCAAAATAAATAAATAAATAAATAACAACCAATGTAAAGGGACTAAACTCTGCAACCAAAAGACACAGACTGCGTGAATGGATGAAAAAAACAAGACTCATTTATTTGTTGCCTACAAGAAAAATACTTCACTATAAAGATCCACACAGACTGAAAATAAAGGGATGGAAGAAGATATTCTATGCTAATGGAAGACAAAAAAGAGCAGGAGTTGCTATACTTATATCAGAAAAAATAGATTTCAAGACAAAAAGTATAAGAAGATACAAAAAAGGTCACTATATAATGATAAAGGAGTCAATTCAGCAAGAGGATATAACAACTTTAAATATATATGCACCCAACACTGGAGCACCCAGATATATTAAGATAAAGCAAATGGTACTAGAGCTAAAGAGAGAGGCCTCAATACAATAATAAGTGGAGACTTCAGCACCCCACTGTTTGCAAGAACTGCACAGGTCTTCCAAACAGAAAATCAACAAAGAAACATCAGACTTAATCTGCATGATAGCCCAAAAATCAGTAGCATTTCTATATGCCAATAATTAGTAGAAGAAAGTAATAATGATCAGAGCAGAAATAAATGAAATTGAAATAAAAAAATACAAAAGATCAATAAAACAAAAAGTTGGTTTCTTGAAAAGTCAAACAAATAGACAAATCTTTAGCCAGACTAACAAAGAAAAAAAGAGAGAAGATCCAAATAAACAAAATCATAAATGAAAAAGGAAACATTGCAACTGATGCTACAGAAGTTCAAAGGATCATTTGCGGCTACTATGAGCAACTATATGTCAATATATTGGAAAGTCTAGAATAAATGGACAAATTTCTAGATACATACAACCTACCATTACCGAACCAGGAAAAGAAATCCAAAACCCGAACAGACCAATAACAGTAACAAGATTAAAGCCATAATAAAAAGTCTCCCAGTAAAGAAAAGCCCAGGACCTGATGGTTTTACCACTGAATTCTACCAAACATTTAAAGAAGAACTAATACCAACCCTATTCAAACTATTCCAAAAAACAGAGGAAGAGGGAATACTTCCAAACTTGTTCTACGAGGCCAGTATTACTCTGATACCAAAACCAGAAACACATCAAAAAAAGAAAACTACAGGCCACTATTTCTGATGAATATTGATGCAAAAATCCTCAGCAAAATGCTAGCAAACTGAATTCAACAATACATTAGAAAGATCATACATTATGACCAAGTGGGATTTATCCCTGGGATGCAAGGATGATTCAAAATATTCAAGTCAATCAATGATACATCACATCAACAGAATGAAAGATAAAAGTCCTATGATCATTTCAATTGATGCTGAAAAAGTATTTAATAAAATTCAACATCGCTTCATGATAAAAATCTTCAAAATACTGGGGATAAGGAACACATCTCAACGGATGGCTTTTATTAAAAGCCATAAATGACAGACCCACAGTTAGTATCATACTTCGTGGGGAAAAACTGAACGGCTTTCTTCTAAGATTGGAAACCTGACAAGGATGCTTGATGTCGCCACTGTTATTCAACATAGTACTGGAAGTCCTAGCTAGAGCAATCAGAAAAGAGAAATAAATAAAAGGCATCCAAATTATAAAGGAAGAAGTCAAATTATCCTTGTTTGCAGATGATATGATATTATATTTGGAAAAATCTTAAGATTCAACAAGAAACCATTAGAACTGATACCCAAATTCTGTAGAGTTGCAGGACACAAAATCTACATACAAAAATCAGTAGCATTTCTATATGCCAACAAAGAAAAATGTGAAAAAGAAATAAAAAAGTAATTCCATTTACAATAGCCACACACAAAATTAAATTCTTAGGAATTAACCAAAGAAGCAAAAGATCTCTGTAATGAAAACTATAAAATGCTAATGAAATAAATTAAAGAGAACGCCAAAAAAGGAAAAATATTCTGTGTTCGTGGATTAAAATCCAATATCGTTAAAATGTCCACACTACACAAAGCAATCTACAGTTTCAGCACAATCTCTATCAAAACGCCAATGACATTCTGCATGGAAACAGAAAAAAGAATCCTAAAAGTTATATGGCACCACAAAAGACCCAGAATCGCCAAAGTTATCCTAAGCAAAAAGAACAAAACTGAAGGAATCACATTACTTGACTTCAAATTATACTACAGAGCTATCATAAGCAAAACAGCACGGTACTGGCATAAAAACAGACACACAGAGGAATGAAACAGAACAAAGAACCAATAAACAATCCATACACCTACAGCAAACTCATTTTTGACAAAAGTGCCAAGAACATACACTGGGAAAAAGAGTCTCTTCAGTAAGTGGTGCTGAGAAGAGTGGATATCAACAGGCAGAAGAATGAAACGAGACTCCTGTCTCTCACCATATATAAAAAATCAAAGCAAAATGGATTTAAAAATTAAATAGAAAACCTCAAACTATGAAACTACTTCAAGAAAACACTGGGGAAACTCTCCAGGATATTGGTCTGTCTGGGCAAAAATTTCTTGAGCAATACCCCACAAGTATAAGCAACCAAAATAAAAATGGACAAAGAGGATCATATCAAGTTAAAAAGCTTCTGCACAGCGACCAAGAAGCAGCTTCTCTGCTCCTTCTGGAATCTCTGCCTGGTTCAATCTGATTGCCTCCACCATGTCCATCAGGGTGACCCAGAAGTCCTACAAGGTGTCCACCTCTGGCCCCCAGGCCTTCAGCAGCTGCTCCTACACAAGTGGGCCCAGTGCCCACATCAGCTCCTCAAGTTTCACCTGAGTGGGCAGCAGCAGCTTCTGGGGGTGGCCTGGGTGGAGGCTATGGTAGGGCCAGCAGCATGGGAGGCATCACTGCCATCATGGTCAACCAGAGCCTGCTGAGCTCCCTTGACCTGGAGGTGGACCCCAATGTCCAGGCCATGCGCACCCAAGAGAAGGAGCATATCAAGACCCTCCACAAGTTTGCCTCCTTCATAGACAAGGTACAATTCCTGGAGCAGCAGAACAAGATACTGGAGACCAAGTGGAGCCTCCGCAGCAGCAGAAGATGGCTTGGAGCAACATGGACAACATGTTCAAGAGCTACATCAACAACCCTAGGTGGCAGCCGGACACTCTGGGCCAGGAGAAGCTCAAGCTGAAGGCCGAGCTTGGCAACATGCAGCGACTTGGGGAGGACTTTAAGAACAAGTACAAGGATGAGATCAATAAGCATACAGAGATGGAGAATGAATTTGTCCTCATCAAGAAGGACATGGATGACGCTTACATGAACCAGGTAGAGTTGGAGTCTCACCTGGAAGGGCTGACTGATGAGATCAATTTCCTCAGGCAGCTGTATGAAGAGGAGATCCAGGAGCTGCAGTCCCAGATCTCAGACACATCTGTGGTGCTGTCCATGGACAACAGCCACTCCCCGGACACGGACAGTGTCATCGCTGCGGTCAAGGCGCAGTAGGAGGAGATCACCAACTGCAGCCATGCTGAGGCTGAAAGCATGTACCAGATCAAGTATGCAAACCTAGGATTGAACAATTAGTGTATCTTTGACTATCGCCCATCTCATTACCCAATCAGCGTGAAAGTGACCAGTATGTACCATCTCTCTCCTGTGATGTCAGAAAACCCCAGAAATATAAACTGACTATCCCAGGTCTTCTCTGAGAGTTCCCAGGGGCCTCCTCCAGTCAAATCCTTGTGGCCCTGTGGAAGGCCCAGCCGTGGAAGAGGCTGAGGACAGTGGCCCAGCTCATGTTGCTGTCTCATCAGGACTTCAGCCTGCAGTGAGAGGCCACCCATCTCTAAGGCTGAAGGCAGAGGAAGCAATATAAGTGTTGCTCCTGACACCTAAGGTTCAATACATCTTTTTTTTCTGTGTTAAGCCTGAGTATCAGTTGGCCCAGCTTAGTTGAGGAGAACATTAGGAGCAAAGCAGGGACTGATACACATGCATTCTCTAGGTCCATACCAGGACAGCAATGTGACTCAGAGGATGAGAACCAGGCTCTGAGCCGAGTCTGGGTGACCTTGATTCCTCTTCCCCACTCATCAGCTGAGTGACCTTGGGAAGGTGGCCCCCGGGAGCCAGGCTGCATGATTTATAAAATGGTCATAATTATGGCTTCTACAGATGGCTGACAAACATCTCATGACTGCTGTGTATGGTCCTCTTATTTTATCTTATTTATTAAGATGAGCTATTCTAAAACAAAAAGAAAACAATCCTAGGAGCCATCCTTGACAATTCACTTTGCCTCCCATATCTAGTCAATCAACAATGCCTATTCGCTTCCTTAGTAAGCCCTCCATTGATCCACTTTGTCCATATCTGCAGCTACCGCTGGGTCAGAAGCATCACCATTGCCCCCTGGCCGACTGAGACTCTTCCCGCCATTCCCAATTAACTCTTCTCACAGCTGCCAGAGGGGGTTTTACGTTTTTCTTCAGTGCGACCCTATCCTTGAGGTTCTTTCTGCTGCTTCCCTTCTTCTTCTTCTTTTTATTTTTCAGACAGAGTCTCACTCTGTTGCCCAAGCTGGAGTACGGTGGTACAATCTCACTCACTGCAACCTCTGCTTCCCAGGTTCAAGCAATTCTGCTGCCTCAACCTCCCAAGTAGCTGGGATTACAGTTGCATGCCACCGCACCTGGCTAATTTTTTATATTTTTGGTAAAGAAGGGGTTTCACCATATTGGCCAGTCTGGTCTTGAACTCCTAACCTCAAGTGATCCGCCTGCCTCAGCCTCCCAAAGTGCTGGGATTACAGGTGTGAGCCACCACGCCCGGCCCCCTTGTTCTTCAATTGTACTCTACTTCCTTCCCAAAGTCTCAGGACCATGCCCATCTGGGCCCCCAGATCTGGGCCCCCAGATCTCCCTGACGTCATCTCCTGTTGCCCTCCCCTCACTGAGTCCACTATGTGAGTTCTCTCTTTTCACAACAACCTGGCTTTAGGCCTCCAATCTTACTCTTTCCATCTCCCTAAAATACTGTGGCTTCTTCTTCCTTCTCATTCATACCTCAGCTCTGGAGTCACTTTCTCAGGTCCTTCCTGAGGACTCGATCTAAACTTATACCACACACTGTGTGTGTGTGTGTATGTGTGTATAACTATCAGATAGTAACATGATCTGGTTACTACCATGTTACCCTGTTTAATTTACTTCACATTTATTATCTAAGATTCTTACATAATTCTTACTTGTTGATCTGCTACCTGTGTTCACCATTTTCTATCTGTATTACTAACACTTGGTTTTAGCAGGCACTCAAGTATCAGCTAATGGAAACATACACAGCTATGCTTCAGATTATAGATGATATACTTTCCTATGCATTTGTAAGCAAAATAAGCACAGGGATTATGGAGAGAGATTGTAACTTTATTGCACATACATTAGGTATTATTTGATGGGTCACTGCAGGTTCTAGAAAAAGAGTAAACATTGAGGCTGGGCACGGTGGCTCACACCTGTAATCCCAGCGCTTTGGAAGGCCAAGGTGGGTGGATCACCTGAGGAGATGGAGGTTGCAGTGAACCGAGACTGTGCCATTGCACTCCAGCCTGGGCGACAGAGCAAAGAATAAAAAAAAGAATGAACATAGACCAATAACAACCAAATCCAGCATCATTAAGTTCAAGTCATATTTGACGTCTTCTTAGTTACCTTATCATAGGCGTTCAGTCCCCACAGAAACTACATCTGCAGCACAGATTAATTCAGAGACCAAAGTAGCAATCGAATAATGTTATTGTCATTTTAACCTAAAAACAGCCAGTCTAACAAAGTCAGACACCCAAAGACATTTGCTTCCCACTTTACTGGGAAAAGAAGAAGGAAAACGCTCCTTTCATCCAGCCTGCATCCTGGCACCTAGACTTGAGATCTTGCCCTCTATTACCCCCCTTATAAACTGTCTCACCTGTCCCAAATGTGTCTTTGAATGTCCACGTAGGTTCTGAAGGCATCCTTCAGTGTGTCATGCTGAATGAGTTAAATTTTCCAGGAAAATCCATATCCCAAGTTATTACTTACTATGATCTCCTGCATAATGTTAAGTAACTCGGGTTTTACTCTACATGCTTCCATACTGCTGCAGAATAAACACTCAGCACTCGTGAAAAATAATTTATGGCTATAGAAAACATATCCAAGACTTACACAAGAAGATTTACAGCAAAGCCCTGACATTAGCTGGCTGTGTGATCCAGCTTAGCCTCCTCTTGCTCCAGCTTTGTCATCTGCAGAATGAAGATAATGGAGCAGCGAACTTGTCAAAGCATCCGAATTACTATCCTGATGGGCCAGGTGTAGACGGACATCCTTAAGTCTGTCATTAGAGAGAGCAAAACGTCTTCATGGGGGCAATATCATTGTACAGTATTTGGGGCACTGAAATATTCCTTTCAGAGTGTCCTTACTTTACTACAAAATGTCCTACCAGGGAGAGAAAAATATTATCAATTCTATGGAAAAACAGCATTAAAGGAATCTTACTAGCTCTTTCAATCAATCTCACTAGTCAAATCAATCAGGAAATCATGAATGGTCACACTTCTTATGCAGACATACACTATCCCCCACTCATTTAAAAATATTTATAGAAAATTTAGGTTCCTGTGGCTGTGAAACTATTCTTACAAAACTCTGTGTAAACCTAAAAACAAACAACCCCCCGCCCCGGGGCTCTTCCCTTTGCTCCCCAGTAATTCTCTGCATTTTTAATATCTGTGTGTCACCCCTTGTCGTTAATAAAGCTATCAACAGTCAGTAAAAGCAACAGAAATGTTTCATTGAAATCTTAATTGCCAGACATAAACACAGAATATCTGAAAAATTGTCCTTTAAATGCCCACATTTCTCAAAATCATCTCTATTCATTTTATTTACAATTACGTTTTTCACCTTGTGGGTGCTCTATTTTCCATTTTTAGAATGTCTTATATATTTGGGTAGATTCCAAACAGAGAATGAGTTCCACGTCTTGGACTGAATCACTCATTCCAATGGGTGATCCTAAAACTGAAACGCAGGCTTCCCTCAAAAGCTAAGACCTCCCAGCCCTCACTCTGTGCATCCCTTTTTTCTCACAAGCTCCCCGAGGAGGACACCGCCTCTCGGGGGCAGGCAGGGCCAGGAGCTGTCTTGGAGATCTTCCCAGCTCTCTGCCATCTGCAGACTTTCAGCGCTCCCATGCATAGATATTGGTCCCAACACCTTCGAATTCTTCCATCCTTTGAAACCTCCTCATTGTGACAACCTTCCAATTAGTCCCAGCTTGCTTCTACTCAGTCTGTTCTGTTTACTGTCTCTTTTGTTATAAAATTACTCATTTTATTTTAGTGATGTGAATTAAATGGGTCATACACCCTTTTGCTAGTAATCCAAGTGATATTAAGGTTCATCTGGTCTACCAATGCCACTTCCATCACCTACCCCTTCCCAGTTAAAAATTTAGCTAGTATCTTTCCATACTTTTCTCTTATTTATACAAACGTGAAATACATTTACATAAGTCCATTTAAAGGGAATGTATAACTTATTCTGAATTATGATTTCTATACTCTGAATTGTGATCATTTATGTAACAGAAAGCTCATTGCTTGCAGAGTAGAATTAACAAGTGTGAGGCCTGTTAGAAAGAAAGTGACTTTATCAACCAAAACTAGTCCTGGGGAAGTGGCTGGATTCCCATCCAAAGCAACTACTTCAAATTTTGGTGGGGAAGAAAGGAGTTTAAAAAGGGAAAACTTGATATGAAAGGCATGCCAGAATTGTGCTGAGGACCACGTCTGTGTATCTTGTTCCAGTGGCTATCTTGCGTCCCAGTCCACCTGGTACATGGTCTGGCGTCATCTCAACAGTGGCAGGGCTGCTGATTAGCCCCCTGAGGTCACCTCTGGAATTCTGCAGCTGGGTCTCTAGGCTTGGTCTGTCTGTCTCAAGATTAGCCCCTGAATCTTCAAAGAAGGCACATAATTAGATGCTAACATACAGTTAGATAAATAAGAAGGGAGTATATCTGGGGAGAAAGGGAGGGACGTGGAGTCTATTTTAAAGCTAAAGGAAAAAGGCTTCTGTAGTTTGCTTCAAGGTTACATCTTGAAACCCAAGAGAAAGAGAAAAAAAAAAGTTTTAAAATGCATTTTGAGGTTATGCTGCCCGGTTACATTTGTATCATGATATTCTTAAGCCAATCATCTTTTTAACATCTCTTTCATAGTATGGATATTCCGTTTTTTATTCTACCATTTCATTATTGATCGATCTTCAGATTGAATATTTTGTCACTAGAAGCAATATTGCTACTTATTTCAAAAGTGTATCTTTGACATTCCTGTAGTTTTATTTCTGAAGGCTAAATTCTCAAAATGGGATGGCTGTTTCACAGGAAATGCATGTGTACATTTTGAAGAGACCATAAGATTGCTGTCCCCAAAATGCTGAATTAATTTATTCCCCATCAGTAAGACATATAGCCCCTATTCTTCAACAGCATTGAGTGTTAAGTTTTTTTGTCTTTGCTAATCTGATAGACAAAAGGAGGTATTCTGTTGTTTTAATATGAACTTGCTTGATTCCAGCAAGGTCAAATGTATTGGTTGTTTTCTTTTCCATTACGTACACTGGTTGTTCTGAGTGGACTTGGCAACACTGTAGCTGAGTTTTCCCCCTTTCATGTTTTATAGATTAGGGATGTTAATCCTTTGTTTTATGCTTTTCAAATATTCTCTCCCAGCTTATGGTTCATCTTTTATTTCTATTTGTTTTTTCTTTTACCACACATAAAATTTCAGTTTTTATGTAATCAAATCCATCAGTGTTCTTGGTAATGGCTACTAGGTCTCCTCTCTTCCTTCAGAAGGCCTCTTCTATGCCCATGGAGAAAATGAGGCCGGACACCCCTCAGATTCCAGGCCCTGCACCTAGATCTGCATCTATCTTCATCTTCTGTCAGTCTTGGAGAAACAGATGTCTTCTGGTAGAAACAGAACTACCTACTGTGTTCTTCACCTCTTCATTGCTTCAGACAAAAGACTGCAGAATGACCTCTGCATGGTCACACCCAGCAAACCATTTTTAACCCTAACCTTTATGGCTCATACTACACAGGTGACCCCTCTGATGATTTCCTAGGCTCTCCCTTGTGAATTCCTGAAGACATCCTGGCTGTCCTCCTCTCCCTCCAGCAATTGTATCTCGGCTTCCTGAGAGCACTTGCCGCTCTTCCTCCATGTTTTCCCTCGGTCTTTTTTCATTTAATGCAGTCTTACTGGTTGACCCCTAGCTCCCAGGACTTATAGTTTAGTCTCTATGCTGATACATGCAGACTTGACCTCCGTGCTTGCCTCTCTAGCACATTCCCAGATTCCTCAGCTCCGGACCCATTTGTATACAGACCACACATCCACAACCGAGCTTGTCATCACCATCACATATCTGGTGTCTAAAAGAACGGCCAGGTCTACATCCCAGTCACGCAGGCTGTAGGTCTCACTGTCTCCATAGACTCCTCAACACTATTTGTATTATAAATAAACACCATAGGATTTGTGCCGTCTAGACCCATGGCACCCTATATTCCAGAACAAGAGAACAATCGGCCTGGAGCTTTTACCTGGATCTCTTGTCCACTCTTGCAACAGTCCCCCAGCAGCAACTCTCCAGTCATTCCCCATTCAGTTTTGCATTCTGTAGCCATAAAATCTGGGTCTTGATTGTGCCTCTTCCCTTGGAAAAATCCTTTCTTGGTTCTATTGGTTTATAATGAAGTTCAGTCTCCCTGTAAGGTTTATGAGATCATGCATGGCTTGAATCTTATTTCCTTCTTCAACCTTGGTTCTCACTCTGCCTTCTTCTGCCTCCTCACTCTGACCATGTCCTCTCTTCAGAAACCATATCCTGATTTCCAGTTTCCTGTCTACTATGTTCTCACTCACCTATGTACCATTGAACATGCAGTTCCCTCTGCTGACTCAGTCTTAAAGTATGATGGGAAGGCTAGAGCATCACAAAAATGCCTGGACAGTTAGACACAATTACTAATAAAAGTCAAATCTCAAAAGGCATGCTATCTATTGATACAAACACTGAAAAGTAAGCAAGAAAATTGCATATTAGGAAGATGAAATCAACACTGCACTACCACTAACTTGAACAAGGGTTGGGCAGCAGACACAGAGACGAAAATTACCCAGTGTTGAACATTCAGATTGACTTTGGAATCTCACAGGCTTTCCTAAAAAAACACTTCTTCCCTTTAAAAAGGGACTGCTGGCTTGGGGCAGTGGCTCATGCCTGTAATCCCAGCACTTTGGAAGGCCAAGGCGGGTGGATCATTTGAGGTCAGGAGTTGGAGACCAGCTTGACCAACATGGTGAAACACTGTCTACTAAAAATACAAAAATTAGCTGGGCATGGTGGCGCATGCCTATAGTCCCAGCTACTCAGGAGGCTGAAACAGGAGAATTACTTGAGCCCAGGGAGGCGGAGGTTGCAGTGAAACGAGATGGTACTACTGCACTCCAGCATGGGTGACAGAGTGAGGCTCCGTCTTAAAAAAAAAAAAAAAAAAAAAAAAAAAGGGACTACTTATTGTACATTTTGAACAAAAGACAAATTGAGATTGAGGATTTGATGCCCCTCAAGGCATCTTAGTGACTAAAGATTTACCATCAGGGTGGGTTCAGTTTCTTTCAGGTAAATGAAAAATGGCAAAAATAATGCCTTTCATTTCTAAGCATGATCATAAAGATAAAACATAAAACATAATGACTGATTGGATGACCTAAATCTTTAAAATGTCTGTATGCCAAAACATACATAAAAACACACATATGCAAATTAAAAAATAAGTGAGTAGGTGGAGAAATAATCATAACCAAAGAGTTATATCTTCAATCTATAAAAAGCTCTGATAAACAAATATGAAAAAGATAAATACCCCCAATAAATAAGCAAATATACAAACTTTAACAAAAAGATGATCAATAATAGGAAAAAAAAAACAATCAAATCACAGGGAAACGAGTAACAGTTTGAATTCTAAAATTGGCAAAAATAGGCCAGGCACGGTGGCTCGTGCCTGTAATCCCAGCACTTTGGGAGGCTGAGGCAGGTGGATCACCTGAGGTCAGGAGCTCGAGACCAGCCTGGCCAACATCGTGAAACCCCGTCTCTACTAAAAATACAAAAATTATTCAGGTGTGGTGGCGGGCACCTGTAATCCCAGCTACTTAGGAGGCTGAGGCAGGAGAACTGCTTGAACCCGGGAGGCGGAGGTTCCAGTGAACTGAGATTGTGCCACGGCACTCCAGCCTAGGCAACAGAGCAAGACTCTGTCTCAAAATAAATAAAAATAAAATAATAATGGCGAAAATGGGCCAGGCACAGTGGCTCACCTGTAATCTCAGCACTGTGGGAAGCCAAGACAGTAGGATCACTTGAGACCAGGGGTTTGAGACCAGCCTCAGTAACATAGCGAGGATCTGTTTCCACTAAAACTAAAAAATTTAGCCAGGCATGATGGTGCATGCCTATAGTCCCAGCTACTCGAGAGGCTGAGGTGAGAGGATCACTGGAGCCCAGGAGATCAAGGTTGCAGTGAGCTGTGATCACACCAATGCAGTCCAGCCCGGGCAACAGAGTGAGACCCTGTCTCAAAAAACTATAATTAATTTAAAAAAATTTAAAAACTAAATAAATACAATTGGCAAAAATGATCGAAAGGAAGCTAACTTCAATATTGATGAGGGTCTGCAAACATATGCACTCACAACCACTGATGACGGGAACATAAAAACCCTTTTAAAGGCTGAAATATCGATGTTCTCTGAATCAGCAATTCAACTCACAGGGGTTTATCAGGAGGAAATATTTGGACAAATTAAAATAATATTTAGCCACCAAAAACAGTAATCCACAACCAAAATATTAATGGTATTAAGTGAAAAACATGTACAAAACTATGTGATATACACAAACATATATATAAGCCTCTGTTTTAATTAAAAATATGAAAATTACATGTATTAAATATAAGGTATTAAAAACATGTTATAAAAGGGCATGTGTGTGTGCATATATGCGCATGGCTAAAATGGCTTCAGTGGACTTTGCAACAAAAGTTTAACAGTCTGGGGCTGGGTATGTGAAATTAATTATCCTTTTTAAATGTTTCTAGATCGCATACATATTTAAACAAAGAGTATAAATATTTCTCATAATAAAACAGCAATACTATTTTAAATGTCTGTTTTGAGAACAATGTATTTAGGAAAACTGTATATAGAACAGGAAAGGAGTACAACCGTGGAAAAGAGGGAAGTCAGTGTTAAATTATAAAATCTGATCACACATTCTATTTGTTCATCATTTAGAATATACTTTTCAAATGGCTTCAATATAATAAAGCCTTAAATGTTTTGCTCTAAGCATTCTTGATTTGATTTTTCACACATAGTATATTTTAAGGGCTGTTCATTTGATTGCACTTAGTTCATTTAAATTCATCTCATCAAAATGCAAAATTTCTAAGAGCTATTTTATCTTAAAAAAAATCCCATTTAAGTCTAACTTATGTCCTATTTTTTTCTTAGAAAAAAGAAAACAAATTTTACTAAAAGTAAATGAACTTAAGCTCCAAAAGTTCAAGGTTGACACAAAAGTAACTTAAACACCATAAGACAGAAAAACATCCTGGCCTTCAATTCTTATTCAAAAAGTTTATTTATCTACATATGTTTCTTTAGTCATCACCCTACAAAACAATTTGAGCCAATTTTTCCTATCTTTTAAAATCTTATGCTACATATTCTTCTTTGACATAGCAAATGAACGTTGAGCCTTTTCCTGGAAAAAGAAATCAAAGCCTGTCATTGCCATGTGCCCCTTCTTCCAATCCAGACTCCAATCGAATCTGTCACTTAGTTTCAATAATATGACATTAAACATGCGATTCCTCTACTTAGAATGACTTTTCAAATCTTTTATCTTCCATGCCCAGCAAATACTCAGACCCAATACTCCTTCAAGACCCAATCTAATCACCTCATCTCTAGCGACTCCTAATCACTGTAGTGGAGGGTGCCTCAACTTCCTTCAGTGGACAAAATCTACATGCAACAAGTTCATGCACACACACACACACACTCTTTCACACACATATCGAGACTCACACAGATTTACACACAATGTTCACACACACAGATTCACACAGATTCTCACACACACTTTCACACACATATTCAGATTCACACACATAGATTTACACACACAAGGTCACACATGCAGATTCACCCACACAGATATACACATACACACCCACAAATTCACACACAGATTTACACAAATTCACACACACAGATACACACAGATTCACACACACGTACACACACAAATTCACACACACATAATCACACAGATTGAAACACACACATTCACACACATTTACAAACATACAAAAATTCAACACACACAGATCTATACACACACGTTCACACAAATTATTGGGCTTATCTTATAAATGTCTGTTGACATGTCTTTCTTCTCTAGCAGACTCAGCTTCTTAGGGAATGCCCTGTTTTCTTGCTGACATACACACAGAACCTCCCCAGATGGGTGATACCCCACAACATATTCCCCACAAGAGTTTGCTGAATTGATTAAACATGACCTATCACGAAAGTTATCATTATTTTAGATAATATTCTCAGTATAATACAACTCCTTTTAAGATCTAGTCCCATAGACATGAGGTGGCCTGAAGAGTTTGGAGTTTATATGACAGTTAGAAGACACTGGACTTTCAGTGACAGGGAACCATGGTATCAGATGGTGCTCTGAAAATAACATTGGCTGCACACAGTGGCTCATGCCTGTAATCCCAGCACTTGGGAGACTGAGGCAAGCGGACGGCTTGAACCTAGGAGTTTGAGAGCAGCCTGGCTAACATGGTGGAACCCCATCTCTACAAAAAAAAATCAAAGATTAGCCAGGTGTGGTGGCGCATGCCTGTAGTCCTGGCTACTTGGGAGGCTGAGGTAGGAGGATCACATGAGCCCAGGAAGGTAGAGGTTTCATTGAGCAGTGATTGCACCACTGCACTCCAGCCTGGGCTACAAAGCAAGACCCTGTCTTGAAAAAAAAAAAAAAAAAAAGTAAAGAAAATAACTTCAAGGAGGGCCTGAGAATTGGGAGTAATTTAGGTGTGACCAAATCTAGCACGGGGTGACAGGGACCTGTATTAGGAGGATAACAATGGCAAAGAGAGAGGAAAAAAAGACAATCTGTAGGAGGCCCACCAGCAAATGTCAGGAACAGGCAAGAAAATGTTTTATGAAATTCATCTGGATGTGAGAAGGTCCATGAACTGTGTTGGACAATACATCAAGGGAGGTAATTAGGCAAGGCCCCTTTCCCACAGAAATCTTGAGCTACACTGTTTATATGTGGAAGCACACAAACAGCAAGGAGCTGGGCACAGGCTCTCAGCAGGCTCATCAATCTGAGGCTCCATCAGTGCTACCTCTGCTGTAGAATCCTGAGGGCTTGCTGAGTGTATAACGCCTTTCCTACTTCTTCAGAGACACCCCCCTCACCCCAAAGTCTAAGACAGACATGATTCAGTGGTATGTACTGAAAATACCATGTAATGTCAAGCATACTTGCTGAACTGAGAAAACATTAATATTCCAGGCTCCTTGGGTACCAGAATGGAGTCAATGCTAGAAACCACTCTTCTGAGAAAGAGTCAAAAGTGCCACAGGAGGTTCAACGAGGGTGTCACCACTAAGTGAAGATGCTGTCATAAGGCTAATAAAAAGATTGAATGTATTAAAAGGAGAACTGATACTAATATAAATTTGCTTTCCTTTCCCCAAAGGAATACCAAGCATCCGAGATAAAAGAGGTTAAGTGAAGGTCAAAAGGGACAGATTCATTCATAAGCGATTTACTTTTCGGGAGAGATTTTAAAAGATTATTTAACTTAGAATGAATAGTAAAATATTCAAGGTGGTTATATGGCAATTAATGAAAAAGTGGAAATGAATATTAAATTCCTAGCTCACCAGTGTCATGATCCAACAAGAAAAGGAAACCAATTTCTAATCTTCCCATGGAATGACTTACATAAAGAATTTGTAGAACTTCATATACAAAGATAAATATTTAACTTAGGCCAGGCACGGTGGCTCACGCCTGTAATCCCAGCACTTTGGGAGGCAAAGGCAGGCAGATCACCTGAGGTCAGGAGTTCGAGACCTGCCTGGCCAACATGGCAAAATCTCATCTCTACTAAAAATACAAAAATTAGCCAGATGTAGTGACAGGCGACTGTAATCCCAGCTACTCGAGGTTGAGGCAGGAGAATCACTTGAACCCAGGAGGCAGAGGTTGCAGTGAGCCACTACTACACTCCAGCCTAGGCAACAAGAGTGAAACTCTGTCTCAAAATATATATATTTAACTTAGATTTTAAGAGTTTTTCTCAACTAATAGAGTTAGGTAAAGTAAATTACTTAACTGAACTATCTGCACATTTTCCCCTAATTTATTTTTAGAATATAGTTATGAGAAGCCTGGTCAAAACCAAGATGCAAAGGTAGACCCCAAAAACCCAACAGGGAGAGGGGGAATCATGTTTTCTCTCACATGACCTCTCTCACAAAGCGAAATAAAAGCCAAAAATTTAAACAGACTTAGATAAAAATTTGAATTATTTCCAAATGCAGAGTGCTAACCACTCAGTCATTTAAATTCCCTGTGGTTAAGTCTCTTATCTGCAAAACATAGATAAACATATAAATCTCTTTCATGACATTATTAAGCATTTCACACATTACATATCCATCTGAGAAGACAGCACTGAAGCAGAGAAGTCCAAGATTATGTATGCAAAGGATGCCTTGCAGGAGGAAATCCTGTCCTTCTTCAGTGCTCACTGCTTGATAGATCCTAAAGCTTATAAAAACAAGTGCTAAATATTTTTAAAATGGAAAAGAAAATACACTGGAATGAGAATGTTTATCCATGTGACTTTGCACTTAAGAAAGCTGAATAAATGTTTTGTATCATCCAGTTATTCCAGTTTCAAGAGTTAAGGATACTGAGGATAAAATATCCTGATTATGGTGTCTGCATTTTTGTGTTAACACAGTTTATCCTGTCATATAGATAGTCTAAGGGTCTCTGAAAGAAAAGACGGAGTTATGAATAGAAATTTATTTCTAGGACCAAGTTCAAGTTCAAATTTGCATGATAATATCTGCAGTGCTTTATTCCTCTTAAAACCCAAGTTACCAAGCTCTTAAACTCAGCTCTCTTTGCATTTTAATGAACAGGCTCCAAGCCTAATGGTTAAATGGTTTGTTTTTATCTTAAGCTTTTGAATCCCACAAAAGACTTTCCACAGTGCTAGGTACTCAGTGGGTCTCTAAAAACTTATCAGCTGGTTTTTAAATTGTACCTTCCATGTCTCTGAATTATAACACATGATATTAAATTCAGCAGCAAGGAAAATAAGCCTTTAAATTCTTACTTTGCTATATACCTCCTTGCTATATGGAAAGACACTGTTTATGAAAATGTGATTGCTATGGCTTACATGTCTGCCCCCTTCAAAACTCATCTTGAAATTTGGTTGCCATTGTGACAGTGATAGGAGGTAGGACTTTTGGGAGGGGATAGGGCGATAATCCCCAAGGGGATGGGATTAATACCATTATAAAAGGGTAAGGGGTATGCCTTTTTGTCTCTCGGCCCCCTTGCCTCTGCCATTTGAAGCCTCTTTGATCCCCCTCAGGAGGACACAGCACACAAGGTGCCATGTTAGAAGCAGAAAAGGACCTTACCAGACACAAAACCTGCTGGCACCTTGATCTTAGACTTCCCGGCCTCCAGAAGAGTGGGTCAATACATTTCTGTTCCTTGCAATTTACCTAGTCTGTGATATTCTGTTATAGCGGCATAAATGCACTAAGACAATGACCATTCTATGTGGCAAAGGCTAGAAAGAGGTTTAGGGTTTAGAGTTAGCTTCTGAAGTGACCAGCAAGGACAGAAACACCACAAGAAATTCTTTGCGAATCATGGCTTTTTCATTCCTAGAGTCACTTTTCCTTCGATAAACAAACAAAAACTCCACCTGTGAATATAATACTCTCATATCCGAAAGAGCTGGCTGGTCGGGGGAGAACAGGATGTATATTCCTGAAGGCTTTCCTTAAGTGGTAGAATCATTTTCCACTGACGAATCCAACAATTATTCCTGAGATTGATGTGTTGATTTAGTAATGCTCTATGACTCAGCATCTCTCTGTTTATGCTTTCCCTCTCCCAGAGGACAGCTATTCTAAAGAGTTATCCCTCTCTGCAAGTAGCAAGACTCATAAACTCTCCATGAGCACAATGAAGGACTTCCGTCATTCAAATGAAAAAATTTACCAATTAACAAATTATCCTATAAAGCAAAAATTTAAAAACGAAAATAAAACAACCCTCAGAAAAGCCATACAAAAATATAACCCACCACCAATCTTCCGAAGCCTTTGGAAATCTCTAGCTGTCTTACTGAAGTACTTGGAGTTTTAAATGCGATTTTCTGGCTAAGACTGACTATATTTACATATGCCAGGACAGAGAACATAGAACACTGTACACAAAACATTATCTGATATACCTTTAAAGTCATTCTTAACCAACACAAGGGAAAATCTGTCATTAGTCAATAAACAAAGTCAATTGCTGAGAGGAGCACTCTGTACATTCAGAAAAATTAGAATTCCTGCCTTGCCCCTGAAAAGAATTTAAGCATAGCTGCTACTGATTAGAGACAGGGTATTTCAAAGTCTAGCCAGGGAAAAATAATCAGAATAATTCCCCTTGCTCCTGGATCCAGGAGTCAGAAGGTGAATCACAAGCAAAAAATTCATTAATGTATGTTTGAATATCATGATTTTCCAGCTTTCTAAATTAGTAAGGAAAAAAAGTCAGCCATACAATGAATTGTGGGCATATCCTATAAACGCATTTTCAGAAACAGTGTCAAAGTTATTCAAGTTAACTTTTCAAGACCAATTCAACAAATACTTTTCTGGGGTTTTTTTCCCTTTCTTTTTTTTTTTTTTTCTGAGATGGAGTCTCACTCTGTCGCCCAGGCTGGAGTGCAATGGCTCGGCTCACTGCAACCTCCGCCTCCCGGGTTCAAGTGATTCTCCTGCCTCAGCCTCCCGAGTAGCTGAGACTACAGGCATCCACCACTGTGCCCGGCTAATATTCTGCATTTTTAGTAGAGACTGGGTTTCACCATCTTGGCTAGGCTGGTCTCAAACTTCTGACCTTGTGATCCACCCACCTCAGCCTCCCAAAGTGCTGGGGTTAGAGGCATGCGCCACCGCACCTGGCCTATAGTCCACCTTTTGTGGACTACATTAGAAATTAACTTTTATTTTTATCATAACTACTTTTACCTCAGAGGGTACTCAAAATTAATATCCAATCACAGTAAACATTTAAGCATATCTAAAACTGAGTGGTTATGGGGGCCGCTTCCTCCAACAGAAACTAACTCCCCTTACATACCACATTTCTCCTGTCACCTGCTGGCTGCATTTAGTTCTTCTAATTCCACCCAATTCCTATATTCTGGAAAATTCTCTGACTCCATTCATTTATTCCATACATATTTACTCAAATTCTGCCAAGAGTCATGCAGGGATTAGTGTTTACAAACATTCTTCAACCTGTCACAATTCTATTCTTCTCTTATTTCCTGTTAGCAATTATTTACATGTTTACATATGAATGATTAAAAGATATAACAAATGCTGAGTAAATGTTGGTAATTATTTTTGTTTCCACATTTCAGGGTAAACATACTGAGTATTTCATAGACTTACATTATTATTATTATTATTTTATTTTTTTGAGATGGAGTTTTGCTCTTGTTGCCCAAGCTGGAGTGCAATGGTGTGATCTCGGCTCACTGCAACCTCCCCCTCCTGGGTTCAAGCCATCTCCCGCCTCAGCCTCCCGAGTAGCTGGGATTACAGGCATGCGCCACCATGCCCGGCTAATTTTTTGTGTGTTTTTAGTAGAAACAGGGTTTCATGTTAGCCAGGCTGGTCTCGAACTCCTGACCTCAGGTGATCCATCCACCTCGGCCTCCCAAAGTGATGGGATTATAGGCGTGAGCCATCACACCCGGCCCACAGTAGCATTTATTAAAACCTGGGGTTACAGTTATCACTGACATAAAGCCTAGTCCCACTTCTTGACCTGGTAGCAACTATCAAAAATAAGGCATAGAGTCTCGGGAACAAATGGTAGTCCTTCCCCCTTAAAGAACACCTGGCCAATTTACATTATTTAACACATCAACCTTATAATCTTGGTTTAATATCATCTCCAATATTGCAAAAGCTGGGTTTCCATAGGATAAGTAACTACCTCAGTGTCACCAAGGCACCCAGTAGAGGAGCCAGGATTCACCCCCAATTAGCCTGACCCTATATGCTGGGTAAGAAGGGGAAAGTTGTATATAAGTTCAGTCCACAAAATTAAAAGGAGGTGCCTTTGGGAATGTCGTAATAATGTAAAGTACCTCCTTCTAACTATGTGATAAAGCATTATAAGTATCCAGATTTGATAATATCCTGATATTGGCATTTCAGAAGTTATTGTGTTTCAATAGTTAGCATTAATTCCTAAAATATACTCTGCTAATGCTATCTGTGAGAAACCACTATAATGTTCTGCTCTGTCAGAAATACGTCTTTATATGTTCATGGAGAGGGCAAAGGTATACTACGAACGCTACTGACTGAGACACATTATCACCCCATTACCATGTTCCGGTTGGTGAGTAAGTGTCCTGGGAATCTCAGAAGAGAAAGAGGTCCTGTGCCATCCTCTCCAATATGACTATGTGTTGAAGTCATAGCAATCAGGACTTGAAATCTACCACGAGGAGCTACAAGCCAGGTCTTAATTTGACACCTGCTGCATATTAAATCTAATATCAAGAGCCAAACAGTATTTCTAATCAAGTAAATGGATTACTTTTTTCCTTGAAACAGAAAAAGCAGCTCTGTAAACATAAGATGTGTTTGAAGGACACAGAAAGAGAGAGAGAGAGAGAAAATAAATTAGACCAAAAGATACCTGAACTGTTAAAGCTTGCAATGAAGACACTTGTTCTTGATTAAAGAAATGAGTTCAGTTCGATCAACACCTACTGACTGCCTTACATGCCCGTGACAGGTACTGTGGCAGGTCCTGCTAATGCAGACACGACACAGGCATCAGTGCTCTATTAGTCCAATGGTCATGTGAAAGGTAATGTGCACAGTGAAAACCACCAGATCCAAGGGAAAGAAGGCTGTGACTTATTCATTTGGCTATTTTAATAAAGAGGTACATTTTAACAAACATTTAATTAAAATGCTTTTATAAAAACATAAAGTAAGCACACAGTAGCATTTATTTTTATTTTTGTTTTTTTGAGATAGAGTCTCACTCTGCTACTCAGGCTGAAGTGTAGTGGTGCGATCTCAGCTCACTGCAACCTCTGCCTGCCAGGTTCAGGTGATTCTCCTGCCTCAGCCTCCCAAGTAGCGGGGATTATAGGCATGCACCACCACACCCAGCTAATTATTGTGTTTTCATTAGAGACAGGGTTTCACTATGTTGGCCAGGCTGGTCTCGAACTCCCAACCTCAGGTGATCTGCCCGCCTCAGCCTCCCAAAGTGCTGGGATTACAGGTGTGAGCTGCCACACCTGGCCCACATTAGCATTTATTAAAACCTGGGGTTACAGTTATCACTGACATAAAGCCTAGTCCCACTTCTTGACCCGGTAGCAACTATCAAAAATAAAGCATAGAGTCTCGGGAACAAATGGTAGTCCTTCCCTCTTAAAGAACAATGGCAATAAATATATTAATGATAATATAATAATCATAATTAAAAGAAACATAACGGTGTTGTTATGCAAAGAATAGGTTAATCTGATAATTATACATGCATAATATGTGATTAAATATAAGCATAATAGACTATCAGTTAGGTTGCAGTGATTTACCTTTAAGGGATTCAAAATTAACCTCCTTGATGATTACAAAATGACTTTCCTCATAAAGAAGCACAGAAAGAAAGTAATCTTGACTAGCAAAATGAAACCTTCACTCATTTGAATTATCACGTAGAATAAAGGGAGAGAAAAATGTATCTGTGCTGCAAGGAGATTATGCATCTCTCATAACTTGGCTCTCAATAGTACAAATAAATAGAAATTTTCATATTTTCTTTGGGAAAAAAGTTACACATCAACATAAACATATTTGAACTAAGTGAGTTTTTGAAGTCTTTTTTTTTTCTTTTTTTACATGGAGTCTCAATCCGTCATCCAAGTCGGAATGCAGTGGCACTATCTTGGCTCATTGCAACCTCCACCTCTCAGGTTCAAGCAATTCTCCTGCCTCAGCCTCCCAAGTATCTGGGATTATAGGTGTGTGCCTCCATGCCTAACTAATTTTTGTATTTTTAGTAGAGACAGGGTTTCACCATGTTGGCCAGGCTGGTATTGAACTCCTGATCTCAAGTGATCCGCCTGCCTCAGCCTCCCAAAGTGGTGGGATTACAGGTGTGCGCTGCGGTGCCCAGCGGAACTAAGTGACTTTTGCTGCGAGAAAGGCCAAGTTTCAGTAAGAAATAGGATGATTAGAATGTAATATTCCTCACATTAACACCAACAAAAAAAGCAAACAATACTAAACCAGGATTTCTAAAAACAACTAAGTTTCCCAGGAAAATGGGAACTTAGTGACACTGTCCAGCCAGATGGGCACTATGCCCAGGCAGTGTCCCTGTGCTCCGTGCGCTCCTGCTTTGCTTTATTGGAGCAGAGCTGATTTTTCATCACCATTAACACACGGTGCCATAAAGCAAGCTTCTGGGTGGCACCTGGCACGTGGTGGGTGCTCAGTAAGTTGCCGCTGTCATTACTGTCACTATGAGTGTGGACTGGATGAAAGCTGAGGTCAACATCCTCTCACTCTCTTCCACTCCCACCAGCTCTCCTCTCCCTGCAAAGCACCCCACCTTTGGGCACCATGGCTCATCAATCTTGTACTGTTATGCTTCAGCTGAAATTCTGGGATTTCTGACAAACTGTATGACTGTGATGTTTTATTTTATTACAAATTTCAGTGTTCTTTACATAGTCCCTTATGCCATAAAGCAACAACAACACATACTCTTGGAGATATTTCACATGCGGTCATACTTATGCAGATTTAAAAATACCCCCACTATACTTTTTTGCCTTTTTCTCCTTTGTTTCATCGTAAATATCTTCAATCTCTCTCTCTCTCTCTCTCTCAAAAATACAAAAATGTTACAAGAAATTTCAAAAAAAAACATCGATAGCTGCTACCATCCATAAACAAAGACATGTTCGTATTTTGCTTTCTTTCTTCCCAGTATTTTTCTTCCTCATTCACACTTCTGGGAAAAGAAGGGATAGTGACTGTATGTTTAAACAGCTGTACTCATAAGTACACTTTTTTTTTGTCTTGTCTTTTAAAACATTTAACTTTAAATTTAACTTTTAAAATTTAATATGTATTTTTTCTGTGTTTCAGATTATTTGCAATGCATTCAAAACACATCATTTCATGGTGTAACCAAATAATAATGAATGTGGTTCTAAGCCTTCCCAGATACTCATAACAGCAACATTTATTTTAAAAGTAGAGATACACTTAGGCTTGTTGTTGATATTGGCATTTGTATTCAATACTTTCAACCATTACTAGAAATCTGGTTTTGCCACTCTGTTTTCTCACTTTAAAACCTGCCTGACCCTTATAAACATATATTCACATATTGCTTTATGCTTCTGTTTGTGTCACGGTAAACTGTACTTGATATTTATATCTCCAACAGCATCTGGCACAGTATTGTGCACACAGTAGGCATTAAGTAAGCACTTTAAAAACTGAACTCACTTAAGGGATTTCAATAAAATGGCTAACTCATTGGAAATTAAATAATTTGTGCATGAGACACCAAGTAAATATATTAGTCACTTTCTGACTTAATTTTCACGTGTGTGTGTGCATGTAAGCACGTGAGCTTATTTCCAAAAGTGCCAGATGTCTTTAATTATCTTTCTTCTCTTTTCCTTTAACATAAAATGTATACATTTTTAATAGCAAATTAATAAATGCTCATTATGGAATTTTTCATATATATGGGTAAAAAAGGACTTTTCATTGTTCATGTCTAATAGTAATATATTTTAGGAATAATACTAACCTTCTGAAACCACAAAATTTCCATTCAGACTATTTTTCCAAATGAAAAGAAAATATTTGGGGGAAAAATTTTAAATACCTGCTGATAAACATACTAAACGAAAAACAAAAGTAATGGCCTTAATTCCAACTTTATATCAACCTTAATCTATCTGCAAAGTTAGCCATCTTTCTTTTTTTATTAAGATAGTGAACCAATAAAGCAGAAAACAAGTGGCTAGTACAACATATTTCAAAGCATCCATTGATCTTGTGGCTTTCTTGCCACTTTCCATCTGAATCTTCTGTCCACCAGTCTTGAATGGGATTACAACCTAAATCAGTCTCACTGAAGCACACATCACAAACAGACAGCTGGTTCTAGTCTTAATGAAGACTAATGAAAACAATGAAAGCCACAATGAAACCCATAAGAAACACTGACATAACCTACAGACTCATCAAGCTTTCATCAGTACTCTGGAATACTTTTTTATTATGAGTGAATTGGTGAAAAAAACAAAACAAAAACAAAACACCGCCATGACCCGGCACAGACGCAACATGTCACTTAGGAGCACAACTTCTGGGCACACAATAGCCTCATGATGATCATTCTGGTAACGTGGGAATGGCTGGCCCCACAGACCATCCTTCCAGGCCTCATATGAACTAGCCTCTCAGTTTAGGAGCTACTCTAGTTCAAAGTCACAAGGTCTGATGATTATCATAGACACAGGTGGTCACTGTGATGTTGCGGGGGCCTTCTCTGAAGGAACAGGAGCCAGATTCCTGAATGGTGCAGTCCTTGCCATCAGGCTGTGCTCAAGATTCATCAGGCTGAGATCAGGCTACAAGCTCCAAAGGGTTGTTAGGAAACCGTTACAAATGGCTCCAAATTTATGGACAGAGGCAAGGGACAGAGGTAGGTAAACACAGCTAGGAATACACAGGTAGAATGATACTTTTTTGTTTTGTTTTGTTTTTGGTAAGTATCACATCAGAACTTTGTGTTTCTTTATAGGTACATTTTTGTTAGTATCATTTAAACTACAGGTACATTTTTGTTAGTATCATTTAAACTACAGGTACATTTTTGTTAGTATCATTTAAACTACAGGTACATTTTTGTTAGTATCATTTAAACTAAAGGTACATTTTTGTTAGTATCATTTAAACTAAAGGTACATTTTTGTTAGTATCATTTAAACTAAAGGTACATTTTTGTTAGTACCATTTAAACTAAAGGTACATTTTTGTTAGTATCATTTAAACTAAAGGTACATTTTTGTTAGTATCATTTAAACTGGCCACAAGTTGTGTTCTGCTTTGCTAAGTGCCAAGTATCCTCTTTAAACATTTTTTTAAAATTAAATTTAAAACATTTTTCATTGGTATATGAGTTGTACATACTTATGGGGTCCATGTGATATGTTGTTACGTGCATTGAATGTGTAATGATCAAGTCAGGGCATTTAGGACATCTATCACATCAAGTATTTTAAAATGATGCAATTGTAAGATTATTCTTGTGAAGAAAAAAATGACTAAAAGGAACATTTAAATAGACTCATGTTCATCTCTTCTGTGTACTCTGAAAATTTTAATAACAAATATCACCTAAGATAAGCTTTTTTTCACAATCAATACAATGAGCGGGAGGGGGTTCACCTTGAGGTATTGAATACATTAAGAATTTAGGTTAAAATTCAGTTAAGCTAACTTAGCAGTAATTTAAAATGTTTCTACAATGAAGGACAACAATTTTGACAATTATATAGCAAGTCTGAAATAAGTACTCCATTTCCTTTGTAATAATAATCAAACTTAGTGATATTTTGACCCACATTCGAATTCATATCTACTGAACTGCTAGAACAAACTTGTTATAGTGATGTTAAAAAAAGGCATGTTAGGAAGAAGAAGAGATTCCAGTAATAGCAGTTAGTATACAACTTCACAGTTTACAAAGAGTTTTCAGAACCAGAACCTCATTTTTTGGTTTATTTGTTTGTTTTGAGATGTTGTCTCACTGTGTCTCCCAGGCTGGAGTGCAATGGTGCCATTCTGGTTCACCACAACCTCCACCTCCCGGGTTCAAGAGATTCTCGTGCCTCAGCCTCCCGAGTAGCTAGGATTACAGGCTCTCACCCCCACGCCTAGCTAATTTTGTGTTTGCAGTAGAGATGAGGCTTCACTATGTTGGCCAGGCAGGAGAATCACCTGACCTCAAGTGATTTGCCCGCCTCGGCCTCCCAAAGATTACAGGTGTGAGCCACTGCAGCTGGCCCAGGACCTCATTTAATTCTTGTAACAGCTCTGTGGAATAGGTAGGCAATTTTTAATCCCATTAGACATATTTATCCTTGAACTCATTAAACACAGTTTACGAATACTTGTTTCAGGAATGCATTTTCTGGTAACCTCTTCAGATTCAGCTTTACGATGAATGTCTGGTTGCTTGTCCCCGTTTGGGTTCTGTGGGGATTTGTACAGTCCAGCACTGTGCCAATCATCATTGGAACTGCTCATCAGGTACCTATTGACTTGTCACCTGCCTGTCTGCAAACACCACTGCTTCAGAATCTACAAAAAGTAAAACAGACACAACCAAAAGAGGTGTGTTCACTTTTTGCCCTGTACATTAGATAACCACAGACTAGATATATGGTTATTTGATGGAGAGATAAAACCAAGGTAGTTCTCTTCAACCTTGACACAACCGCTTTATGTAAATGTCAACAAAAGTTTTAAAAGATTCAGAAGGATCAAAAGAGTGGGACACAGAAAGAGAAAAGAATCAACATTAATTTTAAAAGTATACTTTATTATAAGAAAAAAATTAATGTGTGAACTGTACAAGCTGTAAAAGGAAGAAATGTAATGTGATCTCAGAATGTATGTCATACTTCCAAAGTCAGCTAACACATCACAATTACAAAACCCACAGGATATAACTTTTAAATCCTCTGAACAATCACAGACATGCAAGACAGAGACCATTTACAGAAGGACACTATGTGAAATCATGACAACCAGACCAAGGACAGACAAGTGCTGCTGGATACTACGTCAGCTAAAGCATCAACTCTTCTCCTATCTGAATGTGGAAAGCAATTATATACAAAACAGAATTAGGGGTTAATTAGGAAGTACAAGAGCACAGCCCAGGAATACAGAAGTAAAGTCAGAAAGACCCAGAGGCAAGTACAATCAGCAAAGCTATCAAGGGCAATTGGGTATCTTTTTAGAGCCACTGGTTGCATATGAAAGAAACAGAAAATTTTAGATTCACTAATCAATAACAGGTGAAATAAATAAACTGATCATAAGCAACTGGATGGCATGCCTATTTTGTGCTTTCAAAAAGAACCTGAGAAGTCCTTGGTGGAATGCTGCATATCTGGAAAACAATCTATCAGTATCAATAATGAAAGCCATCCCATCAAACTTGTAAACTTTATTTGTATATTCCTCATGTGAAACTATGGCATCATCTCTCTGGACTTTATATAGTACAGTTTATCACTGAAATCTCACAATACAGGTCCACTGAGTTCAGCAAACAAAGGGCCTATTTTGTTTCTGGACCAGATCTCTTGCCTTCAAGTTGCTTGCTGGGGGCTAGACATATGAAGATAATGAGGCTATGAAGGGTTGTGCACCAGGAACCAGCGGGCCCAGAGGAAGGGCAACTGGCTCAAACTCAAGGGCAGTCATACCCAAAAGAGAGTCAGGATAGGGCAGGGACACGAACAGCTTTTAGCAGAGAAAGGAAAATTTTGGTAGCTACTAAAAAAGGCTAATGTCACTTTTGTTAATTGTGTTTCTAGATAATTTATTCTAGAATAATCAAACCATTAAAACACTCCTTTGGGCCAGGTGCGGTGGCTCACGCCTGTAATCCCAGCACTTTGGGAGGCCAAGGCAGGTGGATCACTCGAGGTCAGGAGTTCGAGACCAGCCTGGCCAACATGTCAGAAGCCTGCCTCTACTAAAAATACAAAAAATTAGCCTAGCTTGGGGGCGTGAGCTTGTAATCCCAGCTACTCAGGAGGCTGAGGCAGGATAATCACTTGAACTTAGGAGGTGGAGGTTGCAGTGAGCAGAGATTATACCACTGCACCCCAGCCTGGGCAACAGAGTGAAAATGTCTCAAAAACAAACAAAAAAACCCCACTCCTTTGGAAGAGTAGTCTTAAACCTTGTGCTCAAATTCTTCATGAAACAATTCTGAGAAAATCACATGCCTTTTGCATACTTTAAGTACGATCAACAGTATTTTATCTTATGTATAAATAATTACAAAAATGTAGTTTAGATGTAAAGACTGAAAATTCTAAATAAACATTTTAGAATCTTCTAAATATATCCAATGCATCTCAATTCATGATATGATATCTACTATTATTAATTTAAAAAATACATCCACAAGTTCCTTTTAAATATCTGGACATTTTATAGCCTTCCTCTTTCTGTTTGAAGTCTACTTCGATTGAATTTTATTGTAATATATTTTGATTCTTCAAAATCTTTCATTGTTCACCCCACATACATTTCTGCAACAAAAAATATGTATGACTTGCATGATAACTGAATTCCATAGGCTAGTTTATTAGCTAGACCACTTAGAGGAATTTAGTATGGATGAAATAAATATGTTATCAAGTTCACTGTTAGTTACAGAATGTTCACATGCTCAAATTGTTCCTATGAAGCTAATTCTAAAAAGTACAGCGGTGAAAGCCTGAAATACTTCCTGATGTTACTGAACATGATATTTTTTGGATATTATGTAGAAATACTTCCTTCTGCTTTTCCTGTGCTATGGTTAAGTTCTTCCTTGCCTAGAGTTTATTTTCTATTTGAACAACCTTTCAGAAAATCACCTGAAACATAACTATGATATACCTTATAGCAATAAAAAGTTGTTCCTGATTTTTTCCTTTTTTTTTTTTTTTTGAGACTGAGTCTCTGTCGCCCAACCTGGAGTGCAGTGGTGTGATCTCGGCTCACTGCAACCTCCGCCTCCTGGGTTCAAGCAATCCTCCTGCCTCAGCCGCCCGAGTAGCCGGGACTACAGATGTGTGCCATCATACCCGGCTACTTTTTATATTTTTAGTAGAGATGGAGTATCACCATGTTGGCCAAGCTGGTCTTGAACTCTTGATCTCAGGTGATCCACCTGTCGCAGCCTCCCAAAGTGCTGGGATTACAGGTGTGAGCCACCGCGCCTGGCTTGTTCTGAGTTTTCTTGAGGTTTGGCTCTAACAAGTACGGAGTTATTGTTTTTTAAAAATATCTTTAGTGTTGCTCTATTTGAATAATTTGTGTTATTTTTAAATATAAATAATAATTTCACTGCTAATCTAAAAGTAAATAAAAATTATTTTTCAAAAGATCAAAAGTAAAGGAGTTAAGGTTGAACATGTGTTCCTATCTGTACCAGAGTTCTAATAACACCTATATTATCAAGTCTACTTACTTTTAAGAGGCTCCATTTGAGTTACTAATGCTAATGTTAATGAATAAATTAAAAGTTTACAAATAGATTTATACTTCATAGCAAACAAAATAAGCTCATTCAATATTAATGTCAAAATCAAGTTGTACAATGTATACTTTTAACTTAATCCAAAATGCCTTCACAATTTCTAACAAGTTTGCTGCAGAAACTCAGATACATTTGGTGGAAAAAAAATTCCAAATTTAATCGCCTAACACTGCTTGTAATAATAAGACTGTATCAAGATACAAAGATATCAAGAAGTCAAGACTGTAGCCGTCTCAAAGCCAGTCAAATAACAACATATTAAAAAACTCTTTTAAAAATATGTGGAATTCTAAATACCCTAACTTATAGGCATAAAACCACTCATTATCCGCCCCCTTCCCGTGAAATTTTTGAAATCATAAGACAACGATTTATCAATTTTTCTTTTTCTTTTTTGTGTTTTCACAAGTGACAACTCAGCAACTTGCCAATGTTTCACAATTGTGCTTCCACACTTTAAAGGCAGGCTGCAAATATAAAATATTTCCTTATTATTTTCTCACTAATCATACCCATTGAGTGAAAGGAATAATTGTTACCATGTGATGTTTCTTACTTCATATTTACTACAATTTGATAAGTAGATCAATATTATATTTCAAGTATTTCCATTAAGTGTGCAACACAGATGCTCAAAAGGTGAAGGGCAGTAACTTTCTAGGCATTAAAATAGAGCAAGTAAGTGTCTTCTCTGGCATGACTCATTCTTTACAGAAACTAAAGCAGAAGGCATGTGATCAATGTCCTGTTGTGTAAGTTTTCTACCACAAAAGAAAATGCACACACTTTATATTAATGGTGGAAATCAGGTATCTGACTGTGCTAGAATAGCTACCCAAATCTACCCTTTTGATAGAACCCGATAGGCATTTAATCTTAACTACAGTCATATTGAGAGTCATGGTTTTAAAATTAGGACAGTAGAACAAGCTTAGATTCTCCTGGCGCTAAAGGGTGAATTATTTCTACCAGAGGCCCAGAGAAAGGGCCTGACTTCCCAAGGAAAGGAAGCTTCATGCATAGGGAATCCGATTCCTGCCACCTCCTACATACAACAGGGTCACAGAATACTGGTGCAGAAAGACTATATTAATTCCGGGTTTCAGACACATGTGACCTTCAAGAAATGCAGAGTTCTTTCTGAGTCTGAATAGTTATCAAAAACCTAACTTTAGGAAATGTTGGTGAACTAGTTCTGGTAACTAAAAATAAATGAACCACTAAAGCATGCTTCCTTTTACGCTACTACAGTATTTATGTTCATTTAAACTTGATTTTCTCTCTTAACCTCTATGGAAATGGACAAAAGATACAATGTTACCTTATATTTATATGAAATGTATGAAAGTTAGGCAATGCTTCCTTATATTCTTTAGAATATGTGAAAAAAAAAAAAAAACATGGCTACTAGGTATTTTCTTCTAGGCCAAACCTGGCAAGAATCCTATTTTCCTATTCTGCAGGATAATTTAACAGACTTTTAAACTTTTCTACTATTTTAGATGTATTTTACGAGGTGGAATTAAAAATGAACATTGAAAATGTTCATTGTTCAAAATAATTGTTTCATATTCTTAAATATTTTTCCCAACTATTCTGTGAAATGGTTAATTATGCACATAATGAATAGTTTTGATTCACAGATTTGACTCTGCTGTGATTGTATATTTGAAGACCTTTCTTATTATGTGTCTATATTGTATGAATTTTGCCTGTAATACAGTAAATGCAGTTTTGTTTAATTGTTTCATGGCTAATGTTTCTGACACGCTGTTTATCTGTTTTGAAATGCAACGTCCAATCTTGATTCTTACTCCCAGCAATCCTAGATTGAACTTTTATCATATACAATTTTAGTGTGCACAGTCTTGATCACTACTCAGTAATATGTGGCAATGTGAAACTCCATAATAACAAAGCAGGGCCTGGTCCCCCACAGGGTGACTTCCACTAAGTCCTTTCAGGTTACAAAGGAACTGTCATTATTCCTGTGATTATAGGTAAAAATAATCTGCAATAGAATTCATTCCTAGATAATGACTAGTATTATTTTACAACTCTTTTCATCCAGACATAATTTTAATCTAGAATTATAATATATTGAGCATTTTCAATGGTATTTTACAAAAAACAAGTTTTTATCTGAATTAAAATTAATGAGTCTTTATCTGAGTTAAAATAGAATCATGATGGAAATGAATTCATTTCACTGTGAATTAACCAACATCCACTGAGATCAAAATCACCATCTGTGTTGCCAAAGGAAGTGTAATATTTGTGCATCAGCATTTTTATTTTAAATTTTGACTTCCTTCTAAATTTCTTAGAAATTGTTTTAATCATATCATGGAAGTCTACTATTTGAAGTAATAAATATATAGGCCCCTTCAGAAAAAAATAGGCTACTATGCAATCGTTTTTATTTCTTAATCTACTGAAAGAAAAAATCTTCAGTTTCCAGATTTTTATTCATTTATTTATGATTTCAACCAGCCATTCAGCAATATTTGATCTGAGGGTCTAGTACATGCCAGGCACTCACAACTGTGAATATAAAAGTGAAAAACACAGAAAAATTGCTCCTCATGGAACTTACATTTTACAGGAGCTTTTGGAAGATGATGAGGATAATAATAATAATAGAAATAACAATTAGTTATATAAATAACAACACAAAATATGAAGCCTAAGAAGTTCATGAAATTCAAAGAAGTGGTTGCAAGGCTGGGCACAGTGGCTCATGCCTGTAATCCCAGCACTTTGGGAGGCCAAGGCAGGCAGATAACCTGAGGCCCGGAGTTTGAAACCAGCCCGGCCAACATGGTAAAAACCCGTCTCTACTACAAATACAAAAATTAGCTGTGTGTGGTAGTGCACGCCTGTAATCCCAGCTACTTGGGAGGCTGAGGCACAAGAATCGCTTGACCCCAGGAGACAGAGGTTGCAGTGAGCTGAGATTACACCACTGCACTCCACCCTGGGTGAAAGAGTGAGATTCTGTCTATTAAAAAAAAAAAAAAGAAAGAAAGAAAAGAAAAGGAATCGCAGAATAATTAAATGATTAAATGCAGGCCAAGGGACCAGTCATGTGCCCTGCCCTCCAGACAAATTACAGTATGTTCAAGAATGTAGATATCACTCCTTCCCTTTCTACTCCTGTACTGAAAGAGCTTTGCAAATTTCACATATTATTTTATGAGGTCCCAGTATACATCCTGAAAAATGTAAAAATCTTTTCCAGTTTCCATTTCTGGACATATGATAAATTAAACTGTAATCCTTCCTGCTACAAAACACCAGAAAAGCTGGCTTGGTGGTAAGAAGCATTTTCAAATGTTGAAGTCACTTATAAAAAGAAATCCTCAGGCGGTTAAGAAACAATGAGTGGACATGAAATAAGAGCTAATCCAGAAGATAATGACACTTCCCCTAAATTGGCTAGTCCTGGCAACCAGCGGGCTTGAAAGCTGTGCCCTCAAAGGGCCGTGGCCTTGATGGTGGACCAGGAAAGTCCACCCAACCGCACAAGCAGAGCCGGTTGAATGTGCATGTCTTTTGTCCAGAATCTGGGCAAGGAAAATGTCTTTCCAGGTAACAGATTCGGACTCAAATTTACATACTTTCAGGTCCAGACATCCTTAAACAGAAACAATAACAACAACAACAACAAAAGCAGTCTCAACCAAAGAATACTCCCAGCAGAAGCAAACTCAAAAACATACTGGAGAGAGATCCTGTCAAGGCAAGCTGCATGGGTTATCCAGTGACAGAGCCCAAGTGTTGAGCTCACAAGTGAAAACGTCAGGCTACACGACAGCACACATGGCCATTCTTACTGAAGATATCCATCAGGATATGGGCAGAACTCTGTCAGCATAAATGTGAAGCAGAATTCACGTCCACTGTTTTATGCCTGATGCCTAATTTCAACCATGAACAACAACAATAGTAACAACAAAACAGAAATGATGAAAAGTCTCCTAGAATATTTACAAAGCATATACTTCACTAGTTTCTAAAGCTCGAAATCCTAAGAGTCCTAAAATTATAATTCAGTTAATAAATTAATCCTTGAAGAAACCGTGTATCAAAATGCCAGGCCAGATAACTACTAATTTTTAAAATCCAATTTTAATTGATATATACTTTACATACAGTAAAATGTACAATTCCTAAGTGTTCAGTCTTACAATCTTTTATATATTTATATACTCATCTCATCCCAACACAGATCAAGATGAATGCTTTCATCACCCCAAAAGCTTCCTTGTGCCTGTTTCCAGTAACAGTCTTCCCTATCTCTCAACAGTAACCCCTTTCCTGACTTCCATCACCAAAAAGTGGTGTGGCCTATTCTTTAACTTCACAGACACGCTATCACATGGTATACACTCTTGTGTTCAGTTCCTTTCAACCAGCATAAGGTATGGAGTCCAACCATATTATTGTACATATCAGTACTTTATTTTTTAATTACAGACTAATAACCCATGATTCGATTGTGCCACAAATTGTGTATTCCTTCTTTTGTTAATGGACATATGAGATGTTTCCACTTTGGGGCTACTATGAATAAAGAAGATGTGAACATTTTTGTACAAGTCTTTTTGTGGACATACATACTTACATCTCTTAAGTGTATATCTAAGAGTACTAAGTCAGATCCCATACCCCAAAATGCTGTTCTGATTTATTTTATTTTAATCATAGATGGTGATGTGGTTTCGATCCATGTGATTTGGATCACCCAAATCTCATGTTGAAATATAATCCCCAATTCTGGAAGTGGGGCAAGATGGGAGGTGAATGGATCATGGGGGCAGTTTCTAAAGGTTTAGCATCATCCTCTCAGTGTTGTTCTCATGATAGTGAGTTATCATGAGATCTGGTTGTTTAAAAGAGTGTGGCCCCATCCCCCTTCTCTCTCTTCCTCCTGCTATGGCCATTTAAGATGCACTTGCTTCCTCTTCACCTTCCACCATAATTGTAAGTTTCCTGAGGCCTTGCCAGAAACAGAAGCCACTATGCTTCCAGTACAACCTGCAGAGCCATAAGCCAATTAAACCTCTTTTCTTTATAAATTACCCAGTATCAGGCATTTCTTTATAGTAGTGTGAGAATAGATAACATAGATAGTATCTTAGTACATTTTCTGTTGCCATAACACAATACTGCAGACTGGGTAAATTATAAATTACAAAAGCTTATTGGGCTCCCAGTTCTAGAGGCTGAGAAGTCCAAGAACAACGCAATGGCATCTGGTGAGAGCCTTTTTGCTGTATCATAACATGGTGAAGGGCATCACATGTCAAGAGGGCAGAGCATGCATGTCAGCTTGGGCCTCTCTTCTTCTAAAGCCGCCAGCCCCATCATAGTGGCCCCACCCCGATGACCTTATCTAATCCTAATTACCCTCCCAAAGGCCCCACCTACAATCAGTATATGTTTTGGGGATTTGGTTTCCAACACATTAACTTTTGGGGGACACATTCAAACCACAGTAGATGGGTTTTGTTTTAGAAATTCATACGTATGAAAGTATAAAGTATGTAATATTTGTTTAAGGCTTCTTTCACTCCACATGATGATTTCTGAGGTTCATGCATCGTTATGTGTATAATTAGTTCATTCCTCCATCTTGCTGCGGATGGGCAGTCTTGCACAAGTATTTCTGTGGACATACGCTTTCGTTTCTTTTAGGTTACAGAGAGGGGTCACATTTCCCTTTCCTCGAACCCTCTTCCCAACTTTCTCTCATAAGACAAAGAATTTAAAACGTTTTCTGAAGTATAGGTAGCACCTTATATAAAAAACCAATTGTACTTTTTACATATGAGGAGTACATTTTTATATATGAGAAGTGTATTTAAAGGGTGAATACTCAGAAAATGTTAATAAGACACCCCTAGATTTTATTACACATATGCACATTTATCAGATTTTCAGGGAAGAATTGTAATTCCATCAGTGTCATTTATAAATTTATCATCTCTTTAACAAACTGCAAGTTTTGACAGGGTAGTGTTCCAATCTATCATGTGTTTTCTTACCTGAAGACTCATTTATTCAACAAATATTTTCCAAACATCTATTTTGTGCCAAGGATTGGGAGTACAGGAACACACAAACTATTCACTCTGTAGTTGAAGAGCTCAGGGTGTGATACAGCTAATACAGCAGGCGGTCACATCCCCATGTCATAAATGCTAGGACTGGTATCCCCACATGCTGCTGACCAGGGAGCCTGCAGGAGACAGCACGTCTGCATAGTCCCAAGGAGTCAGAAAAGAATCCAGGGAGAAAGAACTTCCGGGAGCACCCTGGGTCCTAAAGGCCTTAGCCAGATGAGGAGGCGTTGAGAGGGAGAGAAGAGAGAAGAGAAGGCAGGTAAGGGTTGTGGGATGGACAAGGCAGAATGTTTCAGGCAAACAGAGTGTCACGAATTAAAAGCTGGGAAGCAAGGGTACGCATCATCAGTAGGACTGGAGAGCAGCATTTAAGGTGAGGGTGATGAGGGGAGGCCACAGAGGTGGGTGAAGCCAGAACACTCAGTGTCTTGCATGTGGTTTTGGAGAATTAGGAGTTCGTTGTGAAGGCTCCAAAGAGCCACTGAGGAGTTGAGGCAGCCCACATGTGTGTTTTGGAATCATTATTCTCACTGCAGTGGGGATGTGGAGCACTGTGGGAAAAGCAGGAACAAAAAGACACATTAAGAGTCCATTGTGGGTATCAGGGTTAGAGAAGTTGTTGGTCCTGAGCTATCATAGAAGTGGGCTAGAAAGTGAAAACCCATGTCTATTCGTTTACCTGTCTTCTACAACATTTTCACATGCAAGTAAATATAAACTAAAATGTATTTAATCATGAGAAAATCAGGTAAGCTCTTTTCAAAATTAAAATATAAGCCTCAAAGCAACGAGTCTCAAAGTAGAGAGTGGCCTTTTAGAAAGCAATGGGGGAACAAAGTTCACAGCTAAATTGGTGTTCTTGGCTTGGCAATGCAGAAAGTAAGAGGCTGCAGAACTGCAACCATACTCAGTGTGTCACATCCTCTCCGCCTGGGGTTCTCGGCTGACATTATCCATCACAAGGACCGCACAGGGTTGGTCCAGCTCCCAAACCCCAGAAGCTCCAGGATGCATTGCTGTTATGTTAACTTTTAGTTTTCACACAAAACAAAGGATTTTTTTCTTTTGGCTCGTGGGGTGTTTCTCATGAATGAATTGTACATAACTCAGGGAAGATTTCCCTATCTGAGCATATTACTGTTGAGTGACAGATTTCTCAGCTGTGAATTATTAAGGTTGCAGAGATACCTCTAAAAGTGGCAGGTAACAACTAAGAAATGACGGTCTGTGATTTCCTACATATCTTGCTACTAAGTGACATCAGCTGGAGCCATAGTCCTCAAGCCTTAACTACCAAAAAAGATGACTGAAATACATACTCTCTTTATCCTCAGCTTTTTCTCTAAGCCAGAGGTTGGCAAACTACAGCCTACAAACCAAATCCAGCCTGCTATTGGTTTCTGTAGAGCTGCATTGGAACCCAGTCCCACCCATTCGTTTACATATTGTCTTTGACCGCCTTTGCATGAGAACATTTGAGCTGAGTAGATGGTACAAAAAACTTTATGGCCCACAAAGCTGAAAATATTTCGCATATATCCCTTCCCAAAAAACGTGCAGATCCCCGCTCTAAGCGATGCTGAAAATCAACATCTAAAGTATCCTGTTTTCTAAATTTATTGAAAAGAATAACAACAATCAAATATTGAAATTGCAAAAGAAAAGTTTTTAAATTCCCCAAAGCAACTCTCCATACCTTCTTTTTACTGAGATGTATAAAATTCGTGAGCTGCTTGAAAGAGTAGAGCATGCTGGAAACCACCCGCACGTGCCATCAACAGATGGGAAGGGCTGTCACATTTCTGAAAGGGATCCTGCAGAAGCTGATTAAACTGTTAGAAAACCATTTAAGGGAGATCTGCCAGTCCCCACCGACAGACGCAGATTTAAGAGGATAGAGATATCAGAGGAGTTTCATGAGACATTTAAAAGAAGTTCAGATCCTTAACACTGCGAGGATGGATACCAAGCAGAGGTTCACGCACAATTTTCAGCAGAGTTATTAATCAAGTCAACACCTCCCTCTGTTGCCTGACCTGAATGTACAGACAGGTGTGTAAGTTCGACCTGAGGACCGCACTGCACCCCAGCAATTGCACCTGTCTGACCACAGCAACCTTTCCTCTCTTAACAGTAAAGCTTCATGTACTCCTTGTACACGGCAAATACCTGCTTTAATAAATCAGGGCAAGAAATGGCAAATCTATCTTAATTTCCACCTCAAAAAGAATCACCGAGCACCGTTTTAAATGCTCTCAGCACTGATCCCCTTGGGTATTCTCTGAGGCACCTGTGGTAATCCCTATTTGTCTCGCAGCCTGTGCTGAATGAAAACCATCCAAGTCAAATACCTTGCTTTCCCCTGTAGCTTCCCCCATTCAGTTTGCCTTCCAGGGCTAAGACAGCATGAAGCACAGAATATTGATTGGAAAAGCACTGCAGACTCTTTCTAAAGCCAGCCAAATTATCATCTACCATATATGTTCTCACATATAATAAGAAACCTGATTGATTCATAAATTTCAGAGCATAGTTCTAGAAATTAACAAAATAAAATCTTTTCTGGGTCCTTGTTTTTCCCCCACACTCATTCCCCACATATGAAGCCACTGGTGTGTCAGCTCATGTGTGACAGACAAACAACAGCCTTTTCCCCACGGGCCCTGTTTCTTTCTCTACTTTTTTTTTTTTAAACTTAGACCCTGCCATTCATTTTCACCTCTGACAGTAAAAACCCCAGGACAAGACTGTCACAAAAAGGATTATCTTGCAGATCAATGGTGAAATTGATTTGAAACCCTGCTATTTATCAGCCTCCAGCAAAAGTGCAACTGGTTAGGAAATATGTCCTTTTGCACTAATATTATGCTCAGTTCATCTAGGCAGCACTTCACTTCATTCCACATAAATGCAATATCCTGGCCTTTTTCTCACAACTAGGTCATTTTCCACATAGATTTCTATTTTTTGTTGGAATATATGCAAAATTAGGATTCATACTCCAAAATTACTTGCATGTACTTCTAATCATAAAGTATGCATCACTTCCCAAAAGTGATCTTTTCATTATCCTTTTTATTTTATTATTATACTTTAAGATCTAGGGTACACATGCACAATGTGCAGGTTTGTGACATATGCATACATGTGCCATGTTGGTGTGCTGCACCCATTAACTCATCATTTACATTAGGTATATCTCCTAATGCTATCCCTCCCCTCTCCACCACCCCATGACAGGCCCCAGTGTGTGATGTTCCCCTTCCTGTATCTAAATGTTCTCACTGTTCAATTCCCACCTATGAGTGAGAACATGTGGTGTTTGGTTTTTTGTCCTTGCAATAGTTTGCCCAGAATGATGGTTTCCAGCTTCATCCATATCCCTACGAAGGACATGAATTCATCCTTTTTTATGGCTGCATAGTATTCCCTGGTGTATATGTGGCACATTTTCTTAATTCAATCTATCATTGGTGGACATTTGGGTTGGTTGCAAGTCTTTGATATTGTGAATAGTGCCACAATAAACATACGTGTGCACGTGTCTATATAGCAGCATTATTTATAATCCTTTGGGTATATACACAGTAATGGGATGGCTGGGTCAAATGGTATTTCTAGTTCTAGATCCTTGAGGAATCACCACACTGTCTTCCACAATGGTTGAGCTAGTTTACAGTCCCAGCAACAGTGTAAAAGTGTTCCTATTTCTCCAGATCCTCTCCAGCACCTGTTGTTTCCTGATTTTTTTAATGATTGCCATTCTAACTGGTGTGAGATAGTATCTCATTGTGGTTTTGATTTGCATTTCTCTGATGGCCAGTGATGATGAGCATTTTTTTCATGTGTCTGTTGGCTGCATAAATGTCTTCTTTTGAGAAGTGTCTGTTCATATCTTTCACCCACTTTTTGATGGGGTTGTTTTTTTCTTATAAATTTGTTTGAGTTCTCTGTAGATTCTGGATATTAGCCCTTTGTCAGATGAGCAGATTACAAATATTTTTTCCCATTCTGTAGGTTTCCTATTCACTCTGATGGTAGTCTCTTTTGCTATGCAGAAGCTCTTTAGTTTAATTAGATCCCATTTGTCAATTTTGGCTTTTGTTGCCATTGCTTTTGGTGTTTTAGACATGAAGTCCTTGCCCATGCCTATGTCCTGAATGGTACTGCCTAGGTTTTCTTCTAGGGTTTTTATGGTTTTAGATCTAACATTTAAGTCTTCAATCCATCTTGAGTTAATTTTTGTATAAGGTGTAAGGAAGGGATCCAGTTTCAGCTATCTACTTATGGCTAGCCAGTTTTCCCAGCACCATTTATTAAATAGGGAATCTTTTCCCCATTTCTTGTTTTTGTCAGGTTTGTTAAAGATCAGATGGCTGTAGATGTGTGGTATTATTTATGAGGGCTCTGTTCTGTTCCATTGGTCTATATCTCTGTTTTGGTACTAGTACCATGTTGTTTTGCTTACTGTAGCCTTGTAGTATAGTTTGAAGTCAGGTAGTGTGATGCCTCAAGCTTTTGGCTTAGGATTGTTTTGGCAATGCGGGCTCTTTTTTGGTTCCATATGAACTTTAAAGTAGTTTTTTCCAATTCTGTGAAGAAGCTCATTGGTAGCTTGATGGGGATGGCATTGAATCTACAAATTACCTTGGGCAGTATGGCCATTTTCACGATATTGATTCTTCCTATCCATGAGCATGGAATGTTCTTCCATTTGTTTGTGTCCTCTTTTATTTCATTGAGCAGTGGTTTGTAGTTCTCCTGGAAGAGGTCCTTCACAACCCGTGTAAGTTGGATTCCTAGATATTTTGTTCTCTTTGAAGCAAATGAATGGGAGTTCACTCATGATTTGGCTCTCTGTTTGTATGTTATTGGTGTATAAGAATGCTTGTGATTTTTGCACATTGATTTTGTATCCTGAGACTTTGCTGAAGTTGCTTATCAGCTTAAGGAGATTTTGGGCTGAGACGATGGGATTTTCTAAATATACAATCATGTCATCTGCAAACAGGGACAACTTGACCTCCTCTTTTCCTAACTGAATACCCTTTATTTCTTTCTCCTGCCTGATTGCCCTGGCCAGAACTTCCAACACTATGTTGAATAGGAGTGGTGACAGGGGCATCCCTGTGTTGTGCCAGTTTTCAAAGGGAATGCTTCCAGTTTTTGCCCATTCAGTATATTGACTGTGGGCTTGTCATAAATAGCTCTTATTATTTTGAGATACATCCCATCAATACCTAATTTATTGAGAGTTTTTAGCATGAAGGGTTGTTGAATTTTGTCAAAGACCATTTCTGCATCTATTGAGATAAGCATGTGGTTTTTGTCTTTGGTTCTGTTTATATGCTAGATTACGTTTATTGATTTGTGTCTGTTGAACCAGCCTTGCATCCCAGGGATGAAGCCCACTTGATCATGGTGGATAAGCTTTTTGATGCGCTGCCGTATTCGGTTTGCCAGTATTTTATTGAGGATGTTTGCATCAATGTTCATCAGGGATAATGATCTAAAATTCTCTTGTTGTGTCTCTGCCAGGCTTTGGTATCAGGATGATGCTGGCCTCATACAGAATCCTTTACTTCTAGCTTAATATAACAGACCAGGTATAGATTGTTTTTTCAGTTAAATTTTCTGACCCTGAATATGAAGGCTAAAATATAGACTAAATGGAAAGCTCTGGTAGGAATAGAGAAGATTAACTAACTACTTTAATCCTACTTCTCAATATATTTTTGGTCTCCCACATTGATTCCCATATTAATTCCCTTACCCCAAAACCCAAGGGAAAATTTATTCAAATTACTGACAATGTTACTGGCCTAAGAGTTATTTTAACCATGCAGTCCAATAGCAGTGAAATTTTATCAATATCAAGTAGGTAAAATAAGCCTAGAAAACCTAGGGTATCAATTCCTTGCTATAATTTAAATACATTAATTTAAAACTAAAATTCTAGTCTGCCTTGTCAGTATTTCAAAACACCCTATCTAAGAACTCAAAATACTAAAGACAACTGTATAACTGATTTATAATAGGTTGATATAATTCATTAAGAAACGAATTACCACAGGTAGAAGTTACTTTAAAGAAACAGTGTAAGAACAGCTCTTTTAGCAAGAAATGTTTACCTATATACTTATATAGACATATATGTGAAGTACTAGGGTAATGATTTGTTATACACAAACAGCAAATAAAGAGCTAGAAAGAAAACAAATATGTCAAAATGATATATTCATATCACATGGCCTTGTACAAACATTTTACAATGTCTAGTGTAGACCTTTTAAGTTCCTTAAGCCAGAAATAAAAGTAGACAAAAATTTGCCAATGGCTACTATTTTAAGTATTCATATTTAAGCCAACTATTTAGACTCTAATATTTTTGTCTCATAAAATTTGACTATATTCAATGACAAAAATTTTATGTAACCATAATGCCACTGGATTCAAATGCAGAGATTCAAAGTTTATTGTTAATGTTAGATTCCAAGGTCATCCAGCAAAACCTTTCATCCAAGATTGGATTTGCATTTAAAAAGATCAATTTGCCTATAACGAACAGAAAGTTTAAAGAAGAAGCAAAATAGATGTGAACAAATAAATTGGTAGATTAACCACTCTATCATCTATTGCCTCTCACTGAATTACAGATGCTCCTTAACCTATGATAGGGTTACATCCCAATAAATCCAATTAATAAATTTAAAATACCCTAAGTTGAAAGTGAATTTAATACACATAAATTACAAAATATCATAGCTTAGCACAGCTTACCTTAAACATGCTTAGAGCACTTAGATGATAGCCCACAGTTGGTCAAAATTACCTCACAAAAATCCTTATAATAAAGTACTGAATATCTTATGTAATTTATTGAATACTCTATTGAAAATGAGAAACAGGATGGCTGTATGGATACGTGAAGTAACGTTTCAATTGAAAGTGTATTGCTTTCACGCCACTGAGAGGTCATAAAATTGTTAAGTCAAACCATTGTAAAAGTCAGGGACTGTCTGTAGTTCACTCAAGAAAAGATAGTTGATTGGACTAGGGATGGTGATGGGGAAGATGGAGAGTCACAGATGGGAGGAAAAACTGACAGGACTTGGTGATAGATTTGATATTGACAAGACGAAGAGAGAAGTTCCCAGGTGAACAGTTGAGTGGTATAGTTATTTATCAATATTATTATTATTTTTTGAGACAGTCTCACTCTGTCACCAAAGCTGGAGTACAGTGGGGCAATCTCGGTTCACTGCAACCTCCACCTCCTGGGTTCAAGTGATTCTCGTGCCTCAGCCTCCCGAGTAGCTGGGATTACATACGCCATCACGCCCAGCTATTTTTTGTATTTTTAGGAGAGCCAGGTTTTCACCATATAGGCCAGGCTGGTCTCAAACTCCTGGCCTCAAGGGGTTCACCTACCTTGGCCTACCAAAATGCTGGGATTACAGGTGTGGGCCACAGTGCCCAGCCCGGCTATTTATTGAAACAAAAGCATGGGAAGAAGACCCAGCTTTGGAGTGGGTGGATGGGAGGAGAGATCCTGATTTTAATTTTACACAGGGGGGGGTTGAGTTGCCTTTGAGACATCCAAATGTAGAAGTCACAAATACAAAGAGATCTCTGGGTCTAGAGTAGAGATTGATTTGTGAATCATTTGGATAGTGTTAGTTATAAATGCCATGGACATAAATGACATTGGTGAGAGACCATCTAGTGAACTTCCAAAAAAGACAGAAAAATACATGGCCAGAAGAGTAGAAGAGCTTGTGTCACCAAAGCCTGAAGAAGGATGATGCTGGTGTTGGATGTTGCTCAGGTGGCACTGGTAAACTTAGTAAAAGTGAATACTGTGGAGTAAAAGTGAATACCTCTTAAGGTTAGACAACATACTAATGTTAGGTGGAGACAAAGCAAGGGAGACCACAAGCACAACTTTACCCATTCCAGAGATGTTACTGCCAAGGTGAGAAGAGAGTCAGGATTGTTTCCAAAGAGAGAGAGAAATTAAATGAGTTTCTTTTAAAATGGGGGAAACTTGGGTCTGTTTAAAAATAAATGGAAAACATCCCACTGACAAGATAAGGCTGAATATAAAAGAAAAGGAAAGATAATCGATAGAGTTAGCTTTCTTTTTTTTTTTTTACTTTATTTATTATTATTATACTTTAAGTTGTAGGGTACATGTGCATAACGTGCAGGTTTGTTACATATGTATACTTGTGCCATGTTGGTGTGCTGCACCCATGAACTCGTCATTTACATCAGGTATAACTCCCAGTGCAATCCCTCCCCCCTCCCCCCTCCCCATGAGAGGCCCCGGTGTGTGATGTTCACCTTCCTGAGTCCAAGTGATCTCATTGTTCAGTTCCCACCTATGAGTAAGAACATGCGGTGTTTGGTTTTCTGTTCTTGTGATAGTTTGCTAAGAATGATGGTTTCCAGCTGCATCCATGTCCCTACAAAGGACATAAACTCATCCTTTTTTATGGCTGCATAGTATTCCATGGTGTATATGTGCCACATTTTTTTAATCCAATCTGTCACTGATGGACATTTGGGTTGATTCCAAGTCTTTGCTATTGTGAATAGTGCTGCAATAAACATACGTGTGCATGTGTCTTTATAGCAGCATAATTTATAATCCTTTGGGTATATACCCAGTAATGGGATGGCTGGGTCATATGGTACATCTAGTTCTAGATCCTTGAGGAATCGCCATACTGTTTTCCATAATGGTTGAACTAGTTTACAATCCCACCAACAGTGTAAAAGTGTTCCTATTTCTCCACATCCTCTCCAGCACCTGTTGTTTCCTGACTTTT